>NC_056727.1:669206519-669406519 GCF_019279795.1 Protopterus annectens | reverse complement strand
CAGGTCACATCACTGCCAATCCCTAAAACAACTCAATTGGCTTGAACATCTCCTACACTTTAACCAACTAAGCCTAGCCCACCAAATTATTCACCACCCAAACAAAACAACAGCCCTCAGCCAACTAACCCAACCTTACTCAGCTCCTAGACCCCTCCGCTCTGATAATAAATACCCACTACAGGTTTCTAGAGCAAAGAACTCAGCTGGGGAAGGCCTCTTCTCTAACTATACTGATAAGCTATGGAACACCCTCCCAAGTGCTCTTAGCTCATGTTCCTCTTCAAGACAATTCAAAGCACTCACCTATCAAAATCCTGGCTATGCTCCTGCCTTCCCCTAGGCTAAGCATCATCTAAACACCTACCTCACTCACACTACCTTCGCAGAACTCAGCATGACTGCTCTCTAATCTAACAGCTAACACTGTACCCTCTCAAAAGGAATAATGTACACTCCCTCAATATTTATCATATATTGTAAATACCACGTGGTGCTAACTTCTGAACAATTGGTAGTGTGCATTGGAAATACTACAAGTGTGCATACACATGTACTGTAAACTAAACAAAAGCTATTATTGATATAACTCATATTCAATTACTTATTCAATGGTTAATTCTTCAAATTGTCTGAATTTGCTATTCTATGTATTAGTCAATGTATATACCTGATTATATCAGAATGTACTGTAATCTTTCAAACTATCTTTGTACTACTTGGAGCTTTTCTCTCCGGGCCTCCACTGAAAACGGGCACTTGCCCAGCTGGACCTTCCCGTTAAACAAATGTAAAATAAAAAAAATAAACATAAAATATATATACATAAACATATACATGCATACATATATAACTATCTTTGTACTACTTAGAGCTTTACTCTCCGGGCCTCCATTGAAAACGGGCACTTGCCCAGCTGGACCTATATATACACACACACACACACACACACACACACACACACACACACACACACACATCTATTTATCTATATGGGTGCTGAGCACTGCAGCGGACAGCAAGCGCGCAGACACCCAGTACAGTGACACAATTTGGTCAACACAGACAGGTGGTCAGCAAGTGTTAGTATACATAATTAGCAGGGGGTGTGGGAGTGCATGGAGGCTTGCCCACCCTGCAAAAACCCTTGCCATTGGTTTAAAGCCAATCCAGGATAATTCCCAGACCATGTGTAGAATGTATCAATATCAGTGACTTTGTCCTTATAAGACTGATCTACTTACTGGGTGTTGGGGCACTTGCTGTTCACTCCAGTGCCCTACACCCATCTATACACACACACACATATATATATATATATATATATATATATCACACACATACACACACACATATATAATTATCTGTATAACCAAATACCTATACAGCGAACCAACCAGAAGTAATCCACCAATGCAAAAACTTTTGCTGTAAATAGTATCATGGTCCCAAGTCACGTTAAAACACGAGCTGGAAGTTGTCTAAAACCAAAAACTCTATTGTTTAAAAGTATACGAGTTGAGCGCTTTCATCTACAATGTGTAGACTTCATCAGAACAACATGTAACGTTTATCAGCTGGATTTTATACTGAAACAACAATCCATCCAAATGGAAGCAACCAATCCAAATGTAGAATCAAATTAAAAAAACTTGTTTAAAGTGCACTTGCATGTTAAAAACATGTATGTGTTGCACAAAGTACTTCAATGAATTATGTACTTGTAACAGTCATAAAACACATTATTTTTAAATAATTCTATATAATTATATAAAATTATATGACAAAAGTAATGTAAGATAATGAATGATAAATAACAACTTTCCGTATAATTTAGATTTTAGCATCAAGTACTGGTTTAATGGAAATGTTGTTGTTAATACTAGGATGTACAGTTGCATTTAAAAAAATCTGCCATTTAATCTCCCTTTCTCCTAATTTAATCCTAATGTTCCATCCCCTGGGATTAACCTTAACTTGTTCTAAATGGCAAATTTAAACATATCACAACTCGGGCTTCCTTCAAGGTGTCTATATAGTGAATTATTAATAATGGTTGCATATAAGATTTCTAAGGCATCTGTCCATTTTTCCCACATAGTAACAGGAACATTTAGTACATATAGCCAGGTATATCACATGTTGTGACCTGCAATTTCCTTTTCTAAACCTGACTGCTGTGCAGTTGGCATCCCTCAGTGTAACTATACTATCTTCCATTATAGCGAAGCATTGGTTACATGCCCCGCACTTACTGGTTCCCCCATGTTTGTCTGAAATTTTATTATTGGCCAGTATAAAACCCAGCTGATAAACGTTACATGTTGTTCTGATGAAGTCTACACATTGTAGATGAAAGCGCTCAACTCGTATACTTTTAAACAATAAAGAGGTTTTGGTTTTAGACAACTTCCAGCTCGTGTTTTAATGTGACTTGGGACAGTGATACTATTTACAGCGATAATTCTATGTATGCAAATATATATACATATATATATATATATATATATATATATATATATATATATATACATACATATATATATATATATATATATATATATACATACACACATATACATACGTACACACACACACACACACACACACACACACACACACACACAAATATAAATATGCACAGACACATACACACAAATAATAGATATACATATAAAAAAATAATAAATCAACACTGGCGTGATATAACAGAAACTTTTACTCCCTTGTCCAGTTGGACAAGCATTGTCAGTTACACACACACACACACACACACACACACACACACACACACACACACACACACACACACACACACACACACACAGTGAACCCAAACAGAGGAATGAGACAAAAACATCTGTCTGGCCCATTGCGTACATAAACTTTTGTTGTTGAAAGTCAAGACACAAATTGTATCAAAATCCTTTCTGCATCATCAAAACTATTACCATCCCTAAGCTGCTGACAGTCCATTAGGATATCAGTCCTGCTAACAATCCTTTCAGCCTGCTATATTAATGCTGCTCACTAAAAGTTCATGCACTGCACAGGCAGCTATCAGAAGCATGGCCCTAAACTATCCAGCCCACCAAAAACAACCTCTCTAAATCAACGTAGTTTAAATTAAAACAAAATTATAAAAAAAAAAAAAAAACAAAAACACATGGCTTGCATCTTTTCTCCACTTCAATATAAAAATAACTTCACATATTATACATACAAAATGCACACACATACCGAAATAACATACCGTACATAATAAACACATACAAACAATTCTGCTCACTTAGTCAATTCCCATAGATAGTAAATTATTAATATTAAAATAAAAAATAAAGCTTTAGGAAATAATATAGACTGTTGGCAGCCAATTTAATTTACTGCACGCACACTCCCAAGGAAATATTATACATACCTATTACACATGCAACCATTTTATAAAATATTCACTAGAAGTTTAGTTTCCCTGCACAAAAGCCACAGATGGTGGGCCAAATTCAGGAAGCCTCCGTGTAAGAGTTATAACTCTTACACGGAGGCTGCAGTTAAACGGTGTGATGTCAGCATGTCATGCATATGCATGAGGTGCATGAGGCATGCTGAATCACACTGTAACTCTTACACGGTCCGTGTAAGACAGTAGAGGTTTGTCCGTAGGCTATGCCCTGCAAGCGGACACGCCCCCGGAAGTCTAGAATGGCAGAAAGTAAACAGCCACGAGAGAGGCCATGGAAATGTGAATAAACACACTACACAACACATGCCCCCACAGACTAGCAATGTAAAAAGTGAACAGATGTTATAAAATGAAAATGAAAACTGTTTTATTTTTTTTAAAACCCCATAAATGTTTGCTACTGCGTGCGTGTGCGGGTGTGCTACTAGCGCAACTGCAGTTAGCAATCAGTGGAAAAGGATATAAGAACTAAATATGCAAAGTAAGCCAAGAAGTAATAGCATAGCGATAGAGTTGTCGGCTTAAGAGCAGGCAGGCAAGGTTCAAGCCCACACAACAACCCTTTTTTTTTTTTTGTAAATAAGCACTAAAAATGCCCCTGACAGTATTGTACAAATGTAAAAGTATTTCCTTTTGTAAAATGGAATGAAATGGAGCATATATTTTCAAGTAATACAACAATAAAAATATTTAGAAATGTACTGATAGCAAAGCTGCTGTGAGACAGAGTGCCCGTAGCTGAGTAGTGTTTCAAAGGCTGCAAATTGCTTGCCCGTAGCTAAGCACTGGTTTAACAGGCTCAAACTGTGTGCAACTAGCTGTGCTTAGCTTAACATGCGTGTTACTAGCCAATTAAGGTTTAACCCAGCGCACACCTTTTGCGCGGAGGTGCGCACCGCGCCCAAAAGCTAACCGCCGGTGCGCATGTGTTAGCTCCGCGCAAACGAGCGCAGACCTGGTTTTAAGTGCTTAAAAGTGCTTTTGGCATGTTTGATTGACAGGTCCTGAACTCATTTCTAGACAGTCATGAAAATTAAAAATCAGTGTTCAGATTCGAACCCAGGATACCATGCACTAGAGTCAAGGTACTAAACCACTAAGCCATGACAGCAGTACTTAGAAATGCAGAAATAGCATATATATAGGATATAATCCAAAATGGAGCATGATAAAGCAGTTTCTGTGAAGTAGATACAATTCCAAAATGGCCAATCATAGAAATGTGTGGGAAAATCAGCATATATAAGCCCCATAGGCGGGAATACACAGCATAAACGACTGTAGAATAGACCTGCAGGCACAATGAGTGGAGTAGGGGAGGGACGTTGCTTTCGAGCACAGTGGTGGGGCGTTGAGGAGTCCAGATACATGGTCTGGCTCCTAGTTCACCATCAAGAGGCCCAACTCATGCAGGGCCAGGTCTCATGGGGAGCATACAGGGCGGAGGCATGGGACCAGTTGGCTCATGATCTCACTAGTGCTACTGGGATTCCACATACTGGTGAGCAGGTCCGTCACCACCATGCGGACCTGAAGCGACGTAAAGAAGACCAGTTGACCCAATGGATCCAGGAGGCCCGGGATATGCCCAACGCCCCACTACTGAGTAAGTTACATTTTACGTATGTATGTAAGGAATTCAACTAGCTGATACCATGGAGATGTGTATTCCAATATTACTTGTTTTGTATTACAGCTGCAGGTGTCCACTCTGCGAATCGCAGGGCACATGACCGCAGGCTAGTACGGCTGCGCCAACATGCAGGTTAGTAACACCACCTAGTACTTGTAAATAAATATTATAGTGTAGCACGTAGCAGAACACTGCAGTGTATTGATTAAAAGTAATAGAATGTGCAAGCAACAAGTGAAAGTCTGCAGGTATGGCTGCAACAAGTTCATCAGTATGCAAGTGAAACTGGAAATATAATTGATAGAAATAAATAGTTCTGTAATACAGATGTCCCACCATTAATTAAATGTAGTATAACCTGCAGTAGTCTCAAGAGTACAGCTTCAGAAGCTGAGTTAATCACATGTGAGATATATCCCCTGTTGAAATGCTGAATCATGACAGAAGTGAGGCTGCTGGAAAGTGTTTGAATCACCACAGGTCTAATATGTGAAAAAGCCTAGAAGTACCAACCTGAACTGTGAAATAGCAGGATGTGTGAGAGTGACAGAAAGGGTCATGTATCAATAAATAAAGTAGTAATAACCCCTGAATATATAAGCCTCAGTGTGGTTCTACAGAACTAAATGCATGTGGGAATTACAAATTAACATCCCAAACTGATTGCAGTGTGTCTGAATCTTGAATGTTTAAGCCAAAATCTGTATATGGTGATGACAGTCAACAATTTTCAGATAGAATGATTGTCTGACATACTAAACATCCATAGTTGTCCCCTGCCCTGTCATCAAAGTGCAGCAGGATGATGTATCTGATCAAAGTCAAAATAACTAGGATAGTGATGTATCTGTAACAGGTCTAGCATGACAGTCAATTAAAAATCATTTTGAAACTATCACCCACAAGTTAATTGTGTTTCTATTACAAATGTATATTAATGTATAATTTATGAATGTGTCATCATTTTCTTTCTCCACCCCACCCTATAACTGCAAATTAAAAAACTCACTTAAATATTGGTACGTGAACATTTCATTAACCATGGACATTTGTCCTGTTGTTTCAAAAATATATGCATGTCCGTTGTTGCATGTGCCCTGTTCATACCTGCAAACCTGATGGCCTGTTGCATTAATCAACCCTGCATGTTGTTTGATTGTGTATTTCTGTTCAAATAGTGATATTAATATGCCTGTTGTTCAATGGTGTTAATATCTGGGTGTTTGTTTAATGGGAATACCAATGCATGCTGTTACAACTAATTTGAATGGAATAATATGCTACTAACCCAAACTAACATAACATACTCACAAACCTAGAATGCTTGGGAAGGCGGGACCCAGTGGACCCACCTCTCCCACCTCATCTGGCGACTGCACCTGGCACTAGTGCCCAGGCCGGACCCTCCTCCTGTGGCCCTGTGCCACCTTCGGGTGGAAGCGCTGCAGGGGATGGGGCCTGTCCCCCCTCTGCAAGCGTGGCAGGAGGAGCCCGTCCACTCACCCTCCAAGGTGTCCAGTCTGTGGTGCGAAGGGAGATCCAAGACTCTGTTCTTGGGCCCCTACGCCAGTTTGAGGCCTGGGCGGCACAGCTTACGGCCATGCCCGTTGTCCCGCCTGCACAGCCCCCAGCACAGCCCCGTCCTGGGCTGTGAAGGAACAGTGGCAACTGCCTATGGGTGGGGATATCAGTTCCACTGTTGCCATCTGTGGGCTCATGTGCCCTGGATATCCCAACCTCCGTCCCTGTCAATTGTGTAACCCCCCCCACGTGTCATACACCGCCCCTGTATGCGTCTTGTCTGTCTTGTCTGTTAACCTACCCAACCTACCTCCCCAGCTATACCGACTACCTTCACCTGACATACCACTCTCACCTGAAAAAAAAAAAAAAAAAAAAGGGCACTCTGTACCCACAAAAAAATTACGCCCCATACATAGCTGTCCATGTTGCACACATGTCCGCTGGACATTGAAACTGTTAATTACAATTGGCTGTACAACAGGTATTAATGTTGTCCTGACACCTCTCTCAGGGGTGGAAGGTTTCAAATGTCACACCAAATTACATACAAATGCACAGCTGTTGCTGAGAAAGACATGGGCAGCTATGGGCCTCACCTACATCCTTCCTGAAAATCCCAAGCTTGTTTCCCTACTGTCTTACCCTCTTTGTGACCCTTTTTCACCACTTTCCTGTCACCCCTTTTTCTTTTCTTTCAAAGAAAATAGCGGGTGTCTTGCTGAGCTCACCGCCAGTGCGCATGCGTGAGCTCAGCAAAGCGCAGACCTGGTTTTAAGTGCTTAAAAGTGCCTTTGGCACTTTTGATTGACAGGTCCTGTACTCATTTCGAAAGAAAAATAAATTCCCACTGCCAGTCTCGAACCCAGGACCTTGGTAACACTAGTCTGTATGACCTACCACTAAGCCATGACTCTCATATAAGAACATAGTGCTAAAATAAATATAACATGTAATAGTAGGAAGCAATATAAAGGTAATATAGGATGTGTAGTACCCAAAGCATGTCAGGTAGATATTTAATGCCCGAATTACTGGATTCCCATACTAGTTTAGTGTTAACAGAAACAGCCCTGCTAATTGTTAGCTTGTACATAATAATGTAAGGTAATGTACATATATAAAAATATGTATATGTACACATACATATATATATATTAATACATATGAAATATAGTGGTAGGTGTCAGTATTCATACACACTCACTACAGGAAACAGTGAAGATAAATGCAGCAACCAGAATCTACAACACAGCCTGACTCCTGTGAGACTTACTAACCCTTTTAACTGCGTAAAGGTGCCTTCAGCACTTTGATTGACAGGTCCTGTACTCATTTTGAAAGAAAAATAAATTCCCACTGCCAGTCTCGAACCCAGGACCTTGGTAACACTAGTCTGTATGACCTGACTCTCATACAAGAACATAGTGCTAAAATAAATATAACATGTAATAGTAGGAATCAATATAGGATGTGTACTACCCAAAGCATGTCAGGTAGATTTTTAATGCCCGAATTACTGGATTCCCATACTAGTTTAGTGTTAACAGAAACAGCCCTGCTAATTGTTAGCTTGTACATAATAATGTAAGGTAATGTACATATATAAAAATATGTATATGTACACATACATATATATATATTAATACATATGAAATATAGTGGTAGGTGTCAGTATTCATACACACTCACTACAGGAAACAGTGAAGATAAATGCAGCAACCAGAATCTGCAACACAGCCTGACTCCTGTGAGACTTACTAACCCTTTTAACTGCTTAAAGGTGCCTTCAGCACTTTGATTGATAGACCCTGTACTCAATTTGAAAGCAAAATAAAAGCATACTATTAGGCCCTACCACAAGACCATTGTAACACTAATCTGTATGACCTACCACTAAGCCATGACTCTCATACAGGAATATAGTGCTAAAATAAGTAGAACATGTAATAGCAGGAATGAAGATAAAGGCAATATAGGATGTGTACTACCCAAAGCATGTCAGGTAGACTTTTACTGTCCTAATTACTGGATTCCCATACTAGTTTAGTGTTAACAGAAACAGCCCTGCTAATTGTTAGCTTGTACTTAATAATGTCAGCTAATGTACATATATGAAAGTATGTATATGTACACACACACACATATATATATATATATATATATATATATATATATATATATATATATTAATACATATGAAATATAGTTGTAGGTGTCAGTATGCATACACACTAACTACAGGGAACAGGTGAGAGAAATGCAGCAACCTGAATTTACAACACAGCATGAATCATGAGAGACTTACTAACCTTCACACTCACAGAACACTGTCGATAGCATAGCAGCATGGTCCACGCCCTTACAATCTGAAAGGGCAACGCCTATCTCACATACCCTTTTATAGCAGTGTCCTGAAATCACAGTGAGACATGCAATCAGTACACAACTGGCTGCATGCAATTAGCAAATGCTGCCTTACAATTGGTGCAGAGGCCATCACATGGACCTATGCAGATACCTACAAAAGCATCCAGTACTAACACTCCAAACATGCAATACATTCATTGCACTAAACCGACGAAGAAAGAGAGAGAGAGAGAGAGAGAGAGGGAAAAAAAGAAAGAAAGAAAGCAAGCAATAAAGGCAGTGAAAAAAAACTGCATCATCACAGCAGCAAAAGCAGCAGCAAACAGCAAGTAGCACCAGTGACACAGCAACAGCTGACACAAACACAGGTAATGCAAAGTAGCAGGTTAATACTGTGTTTACTGTGAAACATCCAAATGTATCATAGTTCACTATCTATAGGTATGTCCATGAGATAGGTTGTGTGTACATAGTCCTGATATATATACATATGTAATATTGCTGTACATGTCTTCCATACTTAAAATTTCCATAGCTTAGAACACAAGGCCAGTTATGCATATGATGCAGTAGTTCCCAGGGTCAGTAGAGGTTCCTCCTCATTGGTGTGGGACCACTGTGTATGTATGGCACTGTTCAGGTACATATCCTGTAGTATGGCCAGGGTTTAATATCAGTCTGTAATGTGGTGCTATGTCCTCTAGGGGTGAATGTATCACACATCCAGGGATACCATTTTGTAACAGTGATGCTGTGTGTTCTGCAATGTTGAGGGTGGCCCACACCTGGACATGTGAGATGATATGGAGGTTACATTCATCTGTGATAACTAATTCTACTTGTGTAGGAGAATGGGGGGGATACCTGCACCTAAACTGTCTGCAACAATGTTGCCAATATCTGTGCATTTGGTGAATGTGAAGCATCTTACCACTGCTAACCACAGATGCCTTGCCTTCATGTGAATCTGCTATGTGCTGCAGTAGCCTCCTGCTATTGTTATACAATGTGCCTGTATCTGTAGTCCACTGGACAGGATAAATAAGTGGTGTGCATACGGTCTGGGTTAGATATGTGTGTGCACATTACATGCACTATGTGGGATGTCTGTGGTAAGCTTTTGCAAAGGGGCCAGCAGTGTGTGTTGTGGCTTACACTGGCCCAGTGGGCTGCATGGATAGCATCACAGTCCTAACTAGTGAATAACTGTGTAATTACATACATACATAGCAAGGTAGTGTACTGTGCTTGTGGTGTTGTTGGGATATGTATATCCAGGCTGAGTAATGTGTGTCCACATCACAGTGTTGGATGGCAACACACATACAGTATGTTGGGATGAACACCCAGAGTGTTTCAGAAGTGTTGCCTGTGCAGAAATATCGGGCCATTACCTGTGCATCCCCACAACACACACACATGCAACATATGGCAGAAGTAGTATAGCAGTACACATAGGTTCATAGGTTCATACTAGGCTATTTGCCCTAGGGCATTGATAAGCCTAGCAAAATGTGTTTGTCTTTTGCCACCCAATTAAAATTTATGTTGCTATGCCCTTTTCCGAGGTTAGTATACTGTGCCTCTGTCTAACAGTGACATAGAAGTGATACCTGGGGTACAACTATGATCTCCATCCACTCATCCAGATTCCTATGGAAGAGAGTCAATGAGGGACTCTGCCTAACCTGTACTGTGAGTTCATTACAGAGTGAAGGGAGCCTCTGGGTTATGAATCTGTCCCTCCAGCATGTCCTATTTATTTCAGTGCTAAGGTTCAGGTCTCTTGAGCGTGTGGCTGTATGGGATTTTGATTTCCTGAGGTGCAGCATGTCCATTACTTCTGGGTTGGACATGGCTGTATATGGCAGGCACAGACTGCCTCTGAACAGGCAGTATGCCACTGAGTCCAGCTGGAATTTCTTTAACTGGGCAGCATATGGCATCTGTTTGAGCCCTTTGATCCTCTTGATGAGGTACTGTTGGGGTTTTTCCAGTTGCTGTAGGTGTCTGGTTAGGTACATCCCAAAAGGGGCATTGTACTCAATTACAGGCCTGATGATGGATGAGTAAAGAGGCACGATGACCTTCCCTGATGTACATGTGAATCCCTTCATGATTAGCTGGGCTATATAACATGTTTTTCAATCCACTTTGGCCACGTGGTTGTCAAATGACAGATTGCTATCAAGTTTGTTCCCCAGTTCCCCAATTACGTCTTCTGTACTTAATGGCTTAACACCTATGTGGTACTGTGCCACCAATGTGGAGGTGTGGGTATCTTTGATGAATATTGATACTCCCCCTCCTTTTGTTGTTTGGTCCAAGTGTTGGGGCCGACAAAAATGGTAACAGGTATAACTTGGTAGTGCTGGTGTGCTCTTGGGAAACCTGAAACAGGTTTCTGTTACTGCACAGATATCGATGTCCATAATGCTAAGTAGAGTTTTGAGTGCGTGTATCTTGAGGTTTAGACTTCTGGTGTTGAGTAGCATTACTCTTAGTTCCTCATCCTTTGTGATACGTATGGATGTGGGTTTGCCTTATGAGCCTAGCCTAATAAAGGCACTATGGGTGTAGCAAGAGCCTTTGCCAAAATCCAAAAGCCCAGGGGTGACAGGTGCAAGCTGTCCCTAGCAAAGCATTGTGGCTTGTACAGCATATCATCCCAAACTGACAGGCATTGGATCACCTTTGAATGACACCAGTACTTCAGTCAATTGTTGAAAGTGATCATCTTGCCTTGATATTGTGGCATCATTCTTGGTGAGGGTAAGATGCTACTCAAGGTCAGGGTCATACTGTCTTGGGCTACATGCTCAGAGAGCTCCTTTCTGTCTCTTTTCATGTAGTCCAGGGAGGTATGTGTCAGGTCATTCACACCAGCATGGACAATGAGTGAGTCATATTTGTACTTGCCTTGGAGTTACTTGAGTGCTTGTGTTATGTGGCGGGTCGTAGTGCCCGACAGGCTGCACACTGTGACCTTCTCCTCATTCAGCCTGGTGAATGTGACGTCAGTGTGCCTGATGATAGAGTCACCTATTACAAGTGTATGAGGTGTGTTGTTTACTGTTAAGGGCTGTGAGTGTTCAGCACATTGGCTTTGTGAGATATGTGTTGCACGTGTTTGGTTTTGGGGTAGCGGTTGCTTGGGTGTCTGCTTTGGAGGTCTCTGCTGCTTAGGCAGATCTTTATTTTGAGCCTCCAAGTATGTTTTTGTGTGATTATGTGTTTGTTTTGCTGTTGTGGTAGGTCTATGTGAGACTGGAATTGTAGTGAGTGTGGTTTATTTCTCCACCTGACTGGTTATGGCAGTATTGAGTAGAGAGAGCCTAGCCTCCAGTTTGGTATATGGCTGCATCACTCACATGTGTTTGAATTTGTTGTTAGGAGGAGGGGGTAGTCTGTGTACATGAGGCTGTTATAACATTGCCTCTGGATTACCACACTCACCAGCTGGACTGGAGAGGAGATTGACAACTGACCTTTGGACATGCTAGAATACCATTGTGAATCCCATAATAATTGAAAACAAGGTCCAGTGGGGAGTGAGGGTGTACTGATATTAATTTCTACTGCTGACTGATATAATAGCTTCAGTGAGCAAGTGCCAGGTAACTTAAGTGCAATGTGTTACAATTAAGTAAATGCAAAAACGACAAGCAGTCACTTTCTGTCAAGTGTAACAAGGAAATAAGTACAGTAAGCGATGCAGATATCAGTAGTGATTCACAGAAGTGCTGAGAAGCTGTGTATTATGTGGAATTAGCGTACCAGTGAAATAACAAGCTAACAAATAACAAGCATATAAACAAAGCTAGATTCAGGAGGCTTGGATGTAGTGTATGCTACAGCAAACAAGGTGTACCAATGTCAGTAAGATACAGTTCAAATATGCAGGCACTATAAACCTTAAACCAGAAGTTCCCAGCTATGAATGGCAGAGTACAGCCTATTCTCACACAAGAGTGCAGACCACAAACCTTGTTAATGTTAAATAACTGGCCTGAAGCCCAACTGCTTATACCAGAACTAATACACTTGGACACTGGGCTCTCAATCAGCAGTTCCCAACTTAGAAGGATGACAGCTACCTGTCCTGCCACCACAGTGCTTGCCACAAACCTTCCTAATGTAAAACAACTGGTCTGAAGGCCAAGTGCTTAATCCAAAAGACGAAGAATGATAGCTACACTTAAATCAAGTTAGAACCAAGCAGTAATAACTACAATTTAATACTTTATGTATAGAATGTGTACCATATATTGCTGACATACTCTGCTGATATCCTGTTTGTGTACTTTTCCAGGGAGATATGAGTCCAAAAAAGAACCCTGCCTACTCTGCTGCAGAGGACGAAGTGATCCACCAGAGCCTGGTGCGTGACTATGACATCCTGTTTTCACGCACCACCCAGAATCAGCAGGAGAGGTCTGCACTGTGGCAAAATCTTGTCAGCAGGATAAATTATGTTGGCATGCATGATAGGACATATCAGCAGGTGAGACATCACTGCAATGATTTGATTAGAAATGTCCGCCAGTGTGCTGCAGATATCCGCAGGCAACAGGTTGCCACAGGTGGGGGGGTGGCCACACATCCGCCCCTCACCAGACAGGAGGGGCTACTGCTAAGTGTCGTGGATCCAGCCCCAGAACAACAACAGGATCAGACCTGCATCATGATGGAGGTTGGATCCACACAGCAGCAAGACACTGAGCGTGCAGATAAGATGCCATATGTACATATGACTGCTCTGTACACTGTTACTTCATGCATGCATAAGGTGTGCACGTGGTATGTATCTGTCATCAGGATATGTAATTGTGCATGTGTGATACTGACATTATGAGCAGCTGATGTGTATAAGGGAACTGGTCTACTACTGTACTGTATCATATGCAAAACAAATGGCACACTTGTGCCCACTGACATTACTTTCTTCATATTTCCAGGTCCCTCCCATCTAGCAACGAGGTAGGCCATACATGCTGGTGAGTGTGTTTATCATTACCTGAAAAACAATTTATAATACTAGTAAGAGTAGTGTAACTGTAGTATACATGCTGGTGAGTGGGTTTAATAATACCTGCAATACTCAAGTTAATACTAGTAAGAGTAGTGTAACTCAGTACTGATGTGTGTGTGTATACTGTGGGGTGTGCATGTGTGCAAGTGTGCCTGTGCCCATGTGTGCATGTGTGTGTGTGTGTCCATGAGTACATGTGTCCATTTCTGAATGTGTGCATTTGTATTGAAGTGCATCACCGTAAAATATGTGTTGAGTCTGTAACCTGTGTTCCCTGTTTTCCTCCCGTAGGTTCTGGTGCTGCTCTGGTGACCTGCAGCAGGGAACCTGAATCTTGTGCCCCAGGTACTGATGATGATGAAATGTCTATAATGGTGCAGAAAGGTGCGTCTGGGTCCGCCATTGGTCAGCCAATTGACAGTACACAGCTGTCAACCCCTTCAATGCGCACAGTCATCCTGCCGTTACATCCTTTGTCACCATTGTCCCTAGGCGATGGACAGTATGCATTGGGCATAGATCAGGGTAATGTGGTACCTGTGGTACATGCATCCCCACAAAGCAGCCATGAGCAGGGTCCTCCAATGGTACCACGCAGACAGTCGCCCATGGGTTCTCGTGGGCATCTGTGGCTGTACTGCCTCTGGCCGGCGTGCCCAAGGAGGTATGTCAACCTCCACTATGTTTCGGACTGTTATGCAGGCACAGGCGCGTATGGAAAGGTACACCAGACAGGGTCTGAGGGAGCTGAGAGCATGTCGCACAGCCATGACAGATGGCATGCGTGACATTGCGAATGCTACTCGTAATTTCACAGATGTCGTTGACAGACGTTGTGGGGACATACAACAGCTGCTCCACAACCAGATGTCCATGGGCCAGGGTGATGGTGTGCGTCTGTGGTGTCGTCGTGGCCGTATGCCGGCAACAGCACCAGCTGGCAGTCGCCGCGGACGACAACAGGCCCACTCACGCACCTCAAGTGCCAGCAGCAGCCCCAGCAATGCTGGGTCAGTGCTGTCATCAGGACGCCCCAGGAGACCACGTGCACGTGGCTCTGGACAGTCCCAACAGGGAACTGTGTCCAGTCAACACACACCCGCTTCCGATGACAGTACCCAGTTTGGGTTAGTACCGGATACGGTCCGTAGCACCCCTGCCGGGCACATGTACCGTGTCCGTGCCCACAGACACTGATCTGGATGACCTGACAGGTGCAGTCTGTGGCTGTCCACAAAACCCTGTACATGGCAGCCATTATGTGGGACTGTGTGCGTGCTTACACACATGCAGAAATTTAACACCTAGGGCAAACACATACACACACAGACTGCACCAACACTGGTCCACCCTCTACTGCTGCCCCTCACAAACACACATACACACACATGTCAATTGGTGTTACCAGTGGCTGGCTTGGGCATACCTAACCCACACCCTGTGCATATGATGACACTGTGCCACCTCCTGCATACTGCAACATTAGTGCAGGAAAAGGTAAATACGTTGCTGATGCACAGGGTGACTACATAGATGTGTATAAGTAGTAACATGTTGGTAACTGTTCACTGTTCTACTATGATTGTGTGTATATCCCAGCATTCCTGCTACAGTAACTATATGAATGTCCTGAAATGTTATCTGCACCCATACTACTTACCAAAGTGTACCAGATGCACACCATCACATGCTACCATTGACTATGGGAATGTGCATCATGTGCTGTATTGTAGATTCAGCTATATGTATCTGTTCTGTCACACATGCATTTACACACACCCTGCTACCCCCACACATGCATACGGTCACCTGACATTTCCATTATTTATTACCCTACATGAGTAGCTGTCGACACATGACAGGTACACATTTGAAAAATGCACTATTTGGATTACTACCGATTTCCTCTTCTCTACCTGTACTCACAGGGTGCAGGCAATCTCATTAGTTTAAAAGTGTAATGTGCATCAGGTACTGTGGTTCCCTGATTGCCACATCCAACATGTTTTCCATACGGAAATGCACACACAGAAACATCCCACATCCACACACTTGCCACATTCAGGTTTCAAAACACTATCTAGGTATATTCTGGTACATGTGCGTGTTACAGTAGCATGTAGCACTATACTGAGTACTGGCAGTTGTCTGTTGTCATGTTGTTTGTATAGGGTGCTGTCAACATCACTGTTTGTTAAGGGAAATGTGCACCCTGCAGTGCGTAGCCCCATTTGGCAAAAGCCACATCCCACCCCCAGCATTGTGCACACACACACTAACCCCACTCACACTAAAACACATACTTTCCATTTGCAAGATTCAAACCCCTACCTAACTGTGTTATGACACTAGAGACAGACACATTAGCAGAGTGCGCTATTTGCATTAGTGGGAGAAATCTTTTCTAATGCTGTACTTAGAGGGTGCTGACATCATCTGTGTTTAGGAAGAGGGATGTGCACCCTGTAGTGTGTTCTCCCAGTTGGCAAAAGGCACTTTTCCCTCACAGCATTATGCACACACACAAACCCCACTCACACTAACTCGCATACATTCCCTTTGCAGGATTCAAACCCCTACCTAGCTATGTTATGACACTGGAGAAAGACGCATTAGCAGAGCACGCTATACGAATTACTGGAGAGCTTTAATTCAGGTAACATAGTTATAGAGTGCTGACATCATCAGTGTTTCAAAAGGGGAATCTGCATCCTGTAGTGTACTGTCACAGTTGCTAATAGGGGCATTTCCCACACACACATCGATGTGTTTGAGGTTTGCATATGTGGGGGATCCAGTACTCGAGTGTGATTAGTATATGGTTCGAGTGCAACAATGAGGGATATACTTCAAGTGGTGAGCATTTTGTACTCATGTTTGTGATGATCAGGTCTAGTATATTTTCCCCTCTTGTGGGAATGTTGACTACCTGTTCCATAGCTAAAGAGTTTCTGAACTATGGGAACCCTAGAGCTTGGGTATTGTGGCTTGAGTAATGTTCACAGTCTATGTTTGGGTAGTTGACGTCACCCAGTATGATGGTGTTTACAGAGAAATCTATACTCTCCTGTGTCGTCATGAAGGCTGTGTGGGATTCCTGAGTTTGAGAGGGTGATGTAAGAGCTCCTCTGTGTCTCTTTCCATGTGGTCCAGGGAGGTACGTCTCACGTTGTTCACACCAGCATGGACAATGACTGCCTCATACTTGTACTTGCTGTGGAGTGACCCAAGTGCTTGTGTTATGTGGCACATTCTATCACCCGACAGGTAGCTAAATGTGACCCTCACCTTGCTCAGTCTGGAGGGCGGGACGTCAGTGTGTCTGACTATGGCATCACCTATTATAGGTGTGTCACACATTGTGTTTGGCCTTATGGGCTGTGCCTGTTAAGAACACTGACTTTGTGAGGTCTGTGTTGCTTGAGATATGTGTTCATGTGGGATGCAGCGTGTCTGGCCATGTCATTTCTGTCCGTGTTCTGGTAAGTATCACCTTTGGTGACATAGGTATTCATATGTCAGCTGGTGAGCATTTGCAGTGTTACCTACTGAAAGTGGTAGCTTGTTTGTTGTACAATGGACTACATGCAGCCCTGCTTACAGTAGCTATTTTTGCATGCATGTTTCCTTGCAGTTACCCTGGAATACTGATCCGACCTGCCATGCAGAGTTACACAGCTTCTGTGGACTCCTAGTGACATCTGCATAGCTTACTATATGTATGTTCATGTCTCGCTTGACAGAATGTCACTGTTTCTCCTGTGCACATGTACGTTGCCTGTGACACTTTGCATATGACTTACCTGGCATCTGTCCACGTCAGCAGTCATATATGCCACTGCAGGACTCTAAACCTGATGATGCACACACTCAAAACATTCCTCAGCATGGAGAACATTGCTATCTGTGCAGTAACAGATACCGGATTCAGGGCTACCAACAGCACTCCAGCACTACCAAGTTATACCTCATGCCATGCTTTTCAGGCCCAAAATTTGCACAAAACCACAAAAGGAGGGGGTGTATTGATATTCATCCAAGATACCCAAACCTCCAGGTTGGTGGCAAAGCACCAAACATCAGAGACTATCCATATGCAAGTAACAATGGGTAAAACTGCCTTCCAGGTTATAGCCTGCTACAGACCATCCTCACAAACACAAGAACCGCACTTGGCCTTCCTGAAAACAGTTGGAAATATGTAGGTCTGTCCATACACCATTATATTGGGTGGGTTAAACTACCCAAACATAGACTGGGAGCATGACTGTAGCTCCAACACCCTAGCCCACAGATTACTGGAATTTATATACCAATATGCTATGGAACAACTTGTTACCACTCACACAAGAGGGGAAAACATACTGAACCTGATCATCACCAACATGGGGACTCTATGCTCCAGACCAGAAGTGTATCCCTCACTGGTAAGATCAGACCATAAACTAATCTCACTGGATATTCACATCCCAAGGCCACCCCCTGCACAGAAGAATACAGTCAACAACTCTTGTAAAGCATGTTCGCACTCCTCATAAATGATGTGGAAACCTTCAAAGCACCCAGGCTTGTTGAAAATATGGACCAGACTGCAGATACCTGTATAAAGGCATTCTATGGACACCTTCAGGAATGCATGGATCATGCAATCGCAAATAAAAGCAAGACCCAATCCTCCAAAGGCAGATGTCTTGTGTGGTGGACACCAGCCATAAACAAACTATACAAGAGAAGGATGAAGCTACTAAATGATACAACAAACTCCCAAAATGTGAAGGCATCACAGATGAGTATTAGAATAAAACTACAGGCACTCATAAGATTGTCTAAGGCCATCTTTGAGAGCAGATTCCACAAGACACTGAGGATAATCACAAGGCTTTCTGTAGTTATGTTAGGAACCTGGGTGGTAATTCCCAGATATGCTCAGAGGTAGTCCAAGATGTAAACACACAGACATTGCCAACATCCTAGTGGACAGGTTCACTGCTACCTTCTCCCCCCCTCCACACCAAAAGGGCAAATATTTCTCCCAGCAGTGTGCTGCCCCCCCCTGACATCTCAGATGCTCAGGTAAGAGCTGCCCTCTCCAAAGCAATAAACACTGCATCAATGGGACCAGACAGTGTCCCAGGCTGTGTCCTACATGAACTCCAAGAAGAGCTACACCCAGACATAACACTACTGTTCAATCCCAGCCTTACTACACGATATGTGGCCAAAGAGTAGTGTACAGCAACAGTTGTCCCTCTACATTTAGGTGGTGCCTTAACGGATCCTGGACACTATCGCCCCATAAGTCTGAATAGCTTGGTCTGCAAAGCTATGGCAAGGATCATCCTGAACCTCATAAATATAGATATTGGGGACCTACAGACACTTCATCATACACAGTTTGGTTTTGTTAATGGCAGATCCTGCCTCTCAAACCTGTTTGATTTCTTTGAAACAGTCACCAAGACCACTGTCAAGGGGAAGGTGGTCTACACAGCCTACATGGACCTTGCATAAGCCTTTGATACAATACCCCACTTGTGCATTCTAGGGAAGATCACCAGTGTACATATTAACCCCTATGTCACTACAGATATTGCACAGTGGCTCAAGGGCAGAACACACATGGTTAGAATTGCTGGAGCCATGTCAGCCTCAAAACCAGTTACAAGTGGTGTCCCACAAGGCTCAGCCCTGGGATCTGTCTTGTTCAGTATATATTTATCAGAGGTACAGGCCAACATGGAAGGACTGTGGCTGAGCAAGTTGCAGATAACTGCAAACTGGACGCCATAATCAACTCTCCAGCCAACAAATGCATCCTCCAAAAGGGCCTCTTAGAAACACACGACTTGTGCCACAGCCATGGCCTCAAGCTGAATGCCAAAAAGTGTATAGTCATCCCCTTTGGCAAAAACAAAGTGACCACAAAGTACCACATATGTGTTAATCCATTAAGTGCAGACGAAGGAATTATGGACCTTGGGGTACACAAGTTGATAGCATTCTCTCATTTGACAACCACATGGCCAAAGTGGTTAGGAAAACATTTTATATAGGCCACCTCATCATGAAGGGATTCACATGTAAATCAGCGGTGGACATTGTGCCGCTTTACTCATCCCTCATCATGCCCATAATTTACTACAATGCCCCTGTCGGCATGCACCTTACCAGACACCTGCAGCAACTGGAAAGACCACAAAAGTACCTCAACAAGAGGATCAAAGGGCTCAAACAGATGCCACATACTGACTGGTTAAAGAAACAGCAGCTCTACTCAGTGGCATACTGCCTCTTCATAGGCAATCTGTGCCTGACATATAAAGCCATGTCAAACCCTGACTTAATGGTCATGCTGCACCTCAGAATATCCAGATCCCATCAAGCTACACGCTGGAAAGACTTGAACCTCAGGAGTGATATACATAGGACATGCTGGAGGGACACATTCATAACTCAGAGGCTCCCTTCACTCTGGAATATTATCCCAATAGAGGTTAGGCAGAGTCACTCAGTGACTGTCATCAAGAGGAATATTAATGACTGGATGGGACATTGTAGGTTTACCCTGGGTATCACTTATGTGTCACTGTTAGACAGAGGCACAGTATACTAACCTTGGAAAAGGGCATAGCAAGATAGATTTACAATGCATGGTGAAAGCCACACACATTCTGGCTAGGTTTATAAATGTCCTAGGGCAGATAGCCTAGTATGAACCTATGAACCTATGTATCTTGTTCACCATTGGCCCTATGTGCTGTTAATCACCAATGCAATCTCAATACTATGGTAGCATGTGCAAAGGTCAGTTGTCAGTCACCTCTATGGTACAGTTGTGGAATATGTGAGTCATGTAGTAATGTCACAGCTGCCACATGTACACAGTCAACCCTATCCCCTACCCATGGATGTACAACACATGTATGAGATGGAAACACATAGCCAAACTGTGGACTAAGCACTCTGAACCCAGTACTGGCATAACCTGTCAGGTGGCATGAAATACTACAGTGACTGCAATACCAGTCTGATGTAGACTTACACTGACAGCAATACAAGCACGGGAACACACAGGGCCATTCGTGGAGCCTAAGAATGGCATCCTGCCTGAGTGGCAGACACCTCTGCAGCTGGCACACAGGCATACGTTAGGCCTGAACACAGCACGCATAACACATAGCACACAAATCCTGTGTGCCAAACAAGCACAGTCTGTACAGCTATACAACACTACTGCTGCAGTTGTGTTAGGTACTTTTATTGTCCAGTACAGTGAGGTCATGCTCACCAGGCTGGACAAGGTGAAGGTCACAGTGATATGCTCATGGGGCACTATGGTCCACCACATAACACAAGCATACAGGTCAGTCAGATGCATGGACACATATGACTCAGTCATTGTCCATGCCACTACAGCTGATGTGTGATGTCCCTCACTGGAATACATGATAGGGAACATGGAAGGGCTCACTGAGCAAGTGGCACAGGCTGGTAGAACCCTGACCTTGGTTGGCATCATACCCTCACCAGGAATGCTGACATATTACTGAATGCTAATGAATTACTGTAGCTACAACACCCTAGCTGAAAGGTTCTTAGCATGCGGTCACTGCATTGCTATGGAACAACTTCTTACCACTCCCACAACAGGTGGAAACATGCAGCACCTCTTCATCAACAACATGTAGACTATATGCCCCAGACCAGGTGTGTATCCCTCACTACTAGGTTGATACCATCTACATCTCACACTGTATATACACATCCCACATGCAGCACCTGCACAGAAGACGACAGTCATAATGTTACCCAGTGCAAATACCATGTATTCACATGTGGCAGGCATCACACATGGTAACTATTGAAAGTCACAGGTACATATGTGTATTTGGCACATACATCATGTGTGCATTGCCATAACTGGTTTAATCGATGTCATGCATTATTGTGAGAAACAACCCGCACACAAGGGCATTCTGTGTGAGTAAAACACACGTGACATGTCTGGAATCAAAAGCCATAAATAATTGTGATATTGTTTAGAAAGGGGTATGTGCATCCTGTAGTGTGTTTTCCCAGTTGCCAAAAGGGATGTTTCTTTCATACACACTTACCCCCCTTCACACACACTTGCTGGATTCAAACCCCTACCTATGTTATATAACACTAGAGACAGACGCATTAGCAGAGCGCGCTATTCACATTACTGGGAGATTTCTTTTCTCCTGATATACTTATAGGGTGCTGACATCATCGGTGTTTAGAAAGGGGAATGGGCATCCTGTGGTGTGTTTTCACAGTTGCCAAAAGGAATGTTCCTTTCATACACACTTACACACACACTAACCCCCCTTCACACACACTTGCCACTTGCTGGATTCAAACCCCTACCTAACTATGTTATGACACTAGAGACGGACACATTAGCAGAGCGCGCTATTCGCATTACTGGGAGATTTCTTTTCTCCTGATATACTTATAGGGTGCTGACATCATCGGTGTTTAGAAAGGGGAATGGGCATCCTGTGGTGTGTTTTCACAGTTGCCAAAAGGGATGTTCCTTTCATACACAGTTACACACACACTAACCCCCCTTCACACACACTTGCCACTTGCTGGATTCAAACCCCTACCTAACTATGTTATGACACTAGAGACAGATGCATTAGCAGAGCATGCTATTCGCATTACTGGGAGATTTCTTTTCTCCTGATATACTTAAAGGGTGCTGACATCATCAGTGTTTAGAAAGGGGAATGGGCATCCTGTGGTGTGTTTTCACAGTTGCCAAAAGGGATGTTCCTTTCATACACACTTACACACACACTAACCCCACTTCACACACACTTCAAACCCCTACCTAACTATGTTATGACACTAGAGACGGACGCATTAGCAGAGTGCGCTATTCGGATTACTGGGAGATTTCTTTTCTCCTGATATACTTGTAGGGTGCTGACATCATCAGTGTTTAGAAAGGGGAATGAGCATCCTATGGTGTGTTTTCCCAGTTGCTAAGAGGAACATTACCCTCACACAGACTTGCACACAGACCAACCACAATCTCACACACACACACACACACACACACACACACACACACTCTGGATAAGCTGTCATTCCCTAGGGCAAACAGCCTAGTGTTGACCTCTACACCCATATGTTTAACTGTCAAATGCACATTATTAGGTGCTAATAGCAGTGTTTGCAGGTCTTTATTGCCATAACATTACCTGTTTGTATGAACAACTTGTGTATCTGTGGACGATGTTTGCATATGGGGGACATCCACTATATCATGTATGTCTCTGTAGTCATTTAAGTGTGAGCACTGGTCAGATTGCTATAATGTTGTTGGTTACTGGAATAACACGTACATATACCAGATATATGTGGCAAAATGCTAAACTGATATTTGGACTAAGTGTGTGAGCATGCCCAGTTCAGCCTTCCCATGGCATGTTGTGTGAAAGATGTCTCATTTATCAAAGTGTGTGAGCATGCCCAGTGTGAGCTTTCCATATGTTGAACTCTGCAGCCCATCACATTTGTGGATGAGTGTGAACTTCAACAAATATCTCCTGTTTATGGTTGTGTGTTCTGTGTCATGTTGTGTAGTTACTGTCCAAATGCTTTTTGTGTGAACACAACAGGGATTATACTGTGCCTGCAGGTTTTGCATGGGATACTTTGCATACAACTGTCAACATCTGTTCATACTGACCTAACACTGTAGTACTGTATAGTGTAGTGGTTCAGTACTTTCACTGTGGTGGACAGTATCCTGGGATTTAGTCCTATCACTGCTTTACATTTCCATAGTGAGCACAACAGCCTGGTTAGGGTCCAGTTGTGCACATCTGCACAAAGGCGGTGCCTCTACGGACCCTGGTAATTACCGCCCCATAAGCTTAACAAGTCTAGTCGGCAAAGCTATGCAGAGGATCATAATGGAGCTCATAAACAAAGATATAGGGGACATGCAGACATTGGACCCGTCCTAGTTTGGCTTTGTCAAGGGCAGATCATGCCTTTTGAACTTGGTCGACTTCTTCAAAACAGTCACTAAGGCCATTGATGAGGGAAAGGCAGTTCATACAGCCTACCTTGACCTTGCAAAGGGGTGCTCGGGTATTGTAGAAAAACCTACCAACTTAAATGTAAACCCATATGTCACAAGATGGGTTGCAAACTGGCTGAAGGACAGGACCCACAGGGTTAGAGTTGCTGGCGCTATGTCAGACTCCAAGCCGGTCACAAGTGGTGTCCCACAGGGCTCGGTCCTTGGCCCCCTATTGTTCGGCATCTACTTCTCAGAAGTACAGACCAACATTGGAGGACTTTGGCTGACAAAGTTTGCAGATGACTGCAAACTGGGCGCCATAGTGGAAAGTGCATCAGACACGGATATCCTTCAGAAGGGACTCACGGAAACTGATAGCTGTTGCCAGAGCCATGGCCTGAAGTTAAATGCCAAAACATGTATAGTCATACCCTTCGGGAAAAGCAAGGTAACCCCAAGCTACCATATAGGTGGCAATCCTCTAAGCACAGACCCAGGTTGACAGTGGCCTTTCTTTTGACACTCATGTTGCTAAAGTGGTTAGAAAGACCTTCTACATTGCCCACCTGATCATGAAGGGATTCACATCCAGATCTAGTGAGGTCATTGTTCCCCTGTACTCTTCACTTATCAGACCAATGATCGAGTACAATGCCCCATTCGGGATGTAACTCACCCGACATCTGCAGCAATTGGAGAGACCCCAAAAGTCCCTCACCAAAAGGATAAAGGGACTCCAACATCTGTCATATGCTGCCAGATTGAAAAAACTCCAGCTCTATTCAGTCGCATACCGTCTGCTCAGAGGTGACATGTGTCTGACATACAAGGCCATGTCCAACCAGGAATTAATGGACATGCTCCACCTCAAAAACTCCAAATCCACCAGAACCACTAGGGCAAGTGACTTAAACCTTAGCAGGGATATAAGTAGGACATGCTGGAGGGATAGATTTATCACTCAGAGACTCCCTATGCTGTGGAATAGAATCCCGGTCCATGTGAGGCAGAGCACCTCGCTGGCTCTGTTCAACAGGAATCTTGACCTGTGGATGGGAGATCGTAGGTTTACCCCTGGTATCGTCTCTGTCACTGCTGGACAGAAGCACAACAAACTAATGGGCACAGTATTGTTTCCATATAAGGGGTGGCGTAAGCCACAAAACTCTGGGCTAGGCTTATAAATGCCTTAGGGCAGATAGCCTAGTATAAACCTATGAACCTATCTGACCATGTTGCATTATGTTCAGATATTAACTACTTACAACAGCCTCGTCCAACATCAGTAGTGTATTCCACAACATAGGCGTACATTGGCAAACACTACCGATGTGCCTTAGGCCATTTCTAATGCTAGTCAGAGAGTGTGTTTGTCCTTCGACACATTGTAAGTGTAGTTTGGCATGACATATGTCATGTTTAGTATACTATGCCTCTGTCTACCCGTGACATAACAGTGACACCCAGGGTAAACCTACCATCTCCCATCCACTCATTAAGATTCCTGTTGAGGAGAATCAACAAGTGACTCTATGGATAACCTGTACTGGTAGTTTCATGCGTGGGGGTGGCTTCTGTGTTATGGATAATGCAGTACAGCTTGTCCTATGTATGTCAGTGCTGGGGTTCAGGTCCCTCATGTGCATAGCTCACTGCCATTCAGATTGTACAAGGTGCAGCATGTTCATTGATTCCAGCTTGGACATGGCTTTCTACATCAGGCACAGCTTGCGTCTGGGTGGCCAGCATGGCAGTGTGTGGAGTTGCACTCTGTTTAATCAGGCAACACATTACATCTGTTCAAGCTCTTTGATACTCCTGGTGGGGTACTGTTGTGGACTTTACAGTTGATGGAGGTGTCTGCTGAGGTACACCCCACAGGGGCTGTTGTAGTCAATTGTAATGCTGATGAAGGATAACTGCAGAACCACAATGACCTCCCCTTATGTAGATGTCATAACCTTCATGATTAGGTTGGTATATGGACTGTTTCTGTTAACACTACAGCCACATGTTTGTCCAATGCAGGATATCTATCACCTTGTATACCCAGGTCTGTCATTACATGTTAAGTATGTAATGGGTTAACACCTATGTGGTAATTGGTGGTCACTTACTGTATATCCACAGAGGTTGACTATACAGTTTTCTCCATTTAACATGCTGACATGGCTATGGCACCAGTTGTCTGTTTCTATGTGGCCCTTTTGTGGGATGCTTGTGTCAGCTGGAGTGTCAGATATGTTGGGCGGTTTGTAGTCCTCTGCAAACATGTTCAGGCACAGTCCTTACATGTTGGCCTGTACCTATGGGGCATATATACCAGACGGGGAAGGTCCCAGGACCAAGCTTTGTGGGATATCTGTTATATGTGGTTTGTAGTCTGACATGGCTGCAGCATGTCTGACCATGTCAGTTCTGTCGTTGGTCTGGTTTGCAACCCCTCTAGTGACATAGGGGTGTATATATAAGCTTGTGAGCATATCTATATTGAACACGTAGGGTATTGTATGGAAGGCTTTGCAAGGTCCAGCTGCACTGTGTGGACCACACTGCCCTCATCAGTGACCTCAATTACTGTTTCAACTGAGTCACACATGTTTAGGGGCAGGGTCTGCACTTAATAAACCCACACTGGGTAGGGTCGGGTGTCAATAGATCCCCAATATCTGTATGTCTATGGTACATGCTGATCCTTTCCATAGCTGTGCAGACCAAGCTTCTCAGGATTCTGTGGTGGTTGATTTTAGTATCCATTCAGGCGACACCTTTCTTAAGAACGACCACTGTTGTTGTACACTCCTCTTTGGGCACATATCCTGTGGTAAGGCTGACATAATGTCAGGGAGGCAGCAGTCTGCTGGGAAAGATATTTTGCATTGGGGGGGGGGGTTGCACTGCACCTGTCAGGATGTATGTTGGCAATACGTGTGTGTGTTTGGTATGTTGTTTGTAATACTTGTGTGATCCAGAGCATATCTGGGAATTCACAACACGCTCAATACCATCAGTTGCAGCAGCCTTGGGGTTATCCTTAGTGTCCTGTACAATTTGTATCATAATAGGTTCATAGGTTCATACTAGGCTATCCACCCTAGGGCATCTGTAAGCCTAGCCACAGTGTGTGTGGCTTTTGCCACCCCTTGCTATGTGAATATTATGGCCATTTATGATTTACTTAGCTGTGTCTCTGTCTGGACATGACACAGTAAAGACCCCCAGTGTACATCTACAATTATCCATCCATTTTGCAAACTTCCTTTTGAAGAGTGTCAGTGAGGGGCTCTGCCTAACATGTAGTGGTATTCTGTTCCAGGGTGTGGAGAGCCTCAGGGTTAGGTATCTGTCCCTCCAGCACATCCTATTTGATTATGTGTTGAGGTTGACATCTGACTCACACAGCTCCGATGGCTTTGAGTTTTCTGGGGTGGAGCATGTCCATTACTTCTGTGTTGGACATGGACTTGTACAACAGACATACAATGCCTCTGTGTAGGCGCAGTATGTGACTGCATTCAGCTGTGGTGTCTACAGCCAGGCAGCACATGAGATATATTTGAGACCCTTTCTGACTCTTGGTGAGGTACCTTTGAGGTCTTTCTAACTGCTGCAGGTGCCAGGTAATGTACATCCCAAATGAGGCATTGTACTACAATATGGTCTGATAAGGGAACAGTATAGGGGCACAATGACCTTTGTTGACGCAGATGTGAATCCTTTCATGATACAGTGTCCAATATAGACAGTCTTCCTAGCCAAATTGGCGATGTGACTGTCACATAACAGGTTACTGTCCACTTGTGTCACTAGGTCCCTGATTACTCCTTCCACACATAATGGTTTACCACCTATGTGGTAATTTGTGTGTACCTTGTTTTGTATTTGATGGTACATTCATACTGTCCAGTGTCTTCAGGACAGTGGGGTGGGGTTCCTGTGTGTGAGAGTGTGGTCTGTAGCATGCTACAGACTGTACAGCAGTCTTGCCTATGGTTAGTTGCACATGGGTGGACTGCAATGACATAAGCATTGTCAGTTAACCGGACGTATAGGTGTCTGTGCCGAATGTGGATACTTACCCTCCTTTTATGTTTTGTTCCAGGTTTTGTGGCCATAACACATGATATGTGGTATTACCTGGTAGTGCTGGTGTGCTGTCACGAGGCTTGCAGCAGGTTTCTATCACTGGACAGACATCAATGTTCTCCATACTGGGGAGGGCCTCAGGAGCATGCATATTGAGGTTTACACATCTGGCATTGATCAGCATTACCCTTCTGTTTCTTTCCAGTTTTGTTTTCTATGGTGGTGGGTTAGTCTTTTCGGCCTTGCCTACGAAAGGATCTCTGTAGGTTGCAAAAGCCTTAGGCAATATCCAGACGCTCATGGGTAACAGGTGCAAGCCATCCCTGGAACAGCAGCATGTCTCACTATGGAGTCACCTATTACAACTGTATCAGGCATGTTGTTTCTCCTTCTGTCCTGTGACTGTTTGGCACACCAGCTTTGTGTACTATGTGGTACTATGTGTTACATGTGCTATGTCTGGAGGTTGTTTTATTGGGTGTCTGCTTTGGAGGCTTGTGTTGGTGTTGTGTGTTTGTAATTAGGGCCTCTGGGAATGTTTTTGTGTTTATGTGTTTGGTTTACAGTCGTTATAGGTCTATGTGGGACTGGGTTTGTGGTGTATGTGGTTACCTTGTCCTCCTGACTAGTTTTGACAGTACTGATTTGGGGGTCCTCAGGCTCCGGTTTGGCTACCTGGTTGCATCTATCACATATATTTGTATTTATTGGGGTGAGTTGTTGTTGTGTATCTACTTGGGACAGGTGTCACATTGCCACTGGATTCACAGATTCTACTTGTTTTGCCTGGCCTTAGTGGATTGTATGTGTGGACACATTTTATTGCCATACTAGTGATCACTGATTACTTCACTTTTTATGTTTGATCTATCATGTGGTAGCTTCCTCATTCTCTTCAATGGTTTAGTAATTGCTGGAGTCCAGCATGCCGGATGCCTGGGTGTATGGCATTGTGTCTTGTTGTTATTTGTGATTGCAGACTCCAAGCACTCTTGGCTGTGTTCATGGTATGCCTGTATGACATGTTCTGCAGTGTGTCCCATATTCTGGACTTGCACAGAGCCTTTCATGGATTCCACATTGGTTTGTAGGGGTGCAAGCTATGCTTTATACATGTGTTTCACTGTGGTATTCTGGCCAGGGACTGGGGTCAGGATGTGTAACTACAGTGTGATTACTCTATGGTCTGGTCTTACCAGTGAGGGATACACTTCTCATCTTGACATCCAGTACACATATTTCTGATTATCACATCCAGTATGCTTACCCCTCTTGTGGAAGTGTTACATTTTGCATGTCCATTTTGTCTGATGGATTCTGGAAAATTGTCTACAAATGTGTCGGTGCTAGTATAATACAAAGAGTATAGTGACAAACGTCTCAAAAGCTGACTTCACACTTCTTCAGACTGAGATGGTATCCTTTAAGCCCACTGGGCCAGTGGAAACCACAACACACAATGGTGACTCCTTCACAGACGCTTCCTACTGACATCTCCAAGAAAGCATGGACCATGCAATCACAAATAAAACCAAGACCTTCTCCACCAAGGGAAAGTGGCCTGTCTGGTGGACCCCAGCCATAAACAAACTGTATAACAACTGAAGGATACTAATGCAAGACAGAGCTACATCTCCTAAAGGGAAGGCAGCTGTGATCAGCACTAGTAAAAAATTACATTCTCTCATAAGGACATCCAAGGTCAACTTTGAGACAAAAATCACCAAAGACAATTAAGATAACCACAATGCCTTCTTCAGTTATGTCAGAAACCAGGGTGGGAACCCTCAGATATGCTCAGAGTTGATACACAACAACATATATTTCAGTGACCTGACAGATATTGGCAACATTCTGGCAGACAGGTTCAGTGCAATTTTCCCCCTCCCTCACCCCCAAAAGAAGATAGTTATCACAGCTGAATGTAACCTCACTGTCATCTCAGATGTCCATGTGAGAGCCGCACTCAGCAAAGACATGAACACAGCATCAATGGGACCTGATGGTATCCCCAGTTGCGTGCTATGTGAACTCCAGAAGGAGCTAAACCCGTATATACAAATGCTATTTAACCTTAGCCTTGCTACAGGATATGTACCTGAACAATGGCGTACAGCAACAGTGGTCCCACTCCACAAAGGAGATGCCTCCACAGACCCTGGGAACTAACACCACACAAGCTTAACCAGCCTTGTCTGCAAAGCTATGGAAAGAGTCATTATGGAGCTCTTAAACAGAGACATTGGTGACATACAGACCCTTGATCCCACCCAGTTCAGCTTTGTACAGGGCAGATCCTGCCTTTTGCACCTAGTTGACTATTTTGAAACTGTCAGTAGGGCCATTGATGAGGGCTAAGCGGTCCACACAGCCTACCTGCACTTGGCTAAGGCCTTTGACACAATACCCCACTCAGGCATCATAGACAAGCTCAACAGCTGAAATATTAAACCATATGTCACAGGATAGGTTGCAAAATGGCTAAGAAACAGAACCCATAAAGTCGACATTGCAGGTGTCTTGTCAGATTCAAAGCCAGTCACAAGTGGTGTCCCACAAGGATCTGTCCTGGGACCCCTCTTATTTGGCATTTACTTTTCAGATGTGAAAGCAAACATAGGAGGGTTGTGGCTGACAAAGTTTGCAGATGACTGCAACCTAGGCACCATAGTGAATACATCAGCCGGCACACACATCCTACAGAATGCCCTCACAAAGACAGATAGCTGGTGCCGGAATCATGGCCTGAAACTGAATGCAACTGATGTGTAGTCATCCCCTTTGGGAGGAACAAAGTACCCACAAATCAATACATAGACAGCAACCCACTGAGTACAGAAAACAAATCAGACACCTGGGGACCCATGTAGATAGTGACCTCTCGTTTGACACCCATGTTGCCAAAGTGGTTAGAAAGACTTTCTATCTTGCCCACCTTATCATGAAGGGTTTTCCATCCAGATCAAAGGAAGTCATTGTACCCCTATACTGCTCCCTTATCAGGCCCATGATTGAAAACAAAGCCCCATTTGGTATGTACCTCACCCAGCACTTGCAACAGCTGGAGAGACCCCAAATGTACCTTACCAAGAGGATCAAGGGTCTACAACACGCCATATGCTTCCAGACTAAAGGAAATCCAGCTTTATTCAGTAGCATACCGCCTACTTACAGGTGACCTACGCCTGACATACAGGACCATGTCCAATCAGGATTTGGTGGACATGCTCCACTGCAAGCAATCCAAATCCACCAGAACCATGAGAGCTAAAGATTTGAACCTCAGCACATACATGGATAGGACATGCTGGAGGGACAGAGTCATAACTCAGAGGCTTCTCACACTCTAGCAAAGAAAGTTCATGTTAGACAGAGTCCCTCACTGACTCTCTTCAAGAGAAATCTGGACAAGTGGATGTGAGATTGTAGGTTTACCCCAGGGGTCCTCCCTGTGTCACTACTAGACAGAGGCACAGTCAAGTTATTCGATTAAGTAAGGGGGTCATAATGTGTCACTACTAAGTCAGAGTCACAATATTCGGAATCTATTCTGTACACTTATTACCACTATAAGGGGTGGCAATAGCCACATCACTATGGCTAGGCTTATAAATGCACTACGGCAAATAGCCTAGTAGTAAACTATGAAACTATGGTGTATGTGTAGGTATTGTCAGTCAAGCAATATAATGTGGTTTGGGGGGCTTGATATCTTCCTGTATTCCAACATAGGCCTGGTGCAGTTCCTGCTATTAGGACAGTGGTCTGCAGCAAGCTATATAGTAGTAGGCAGTTTTAGCCATTGGTATTTGACCATGGCTAATCCATGTTGCTTCTTGTTGTGGTACCAACATGGGGGTGTGGTTATCCATGACATTTACTGCTAGTCACCCTCGTTTTGTAGCTTGTTCCATATTTTTGCAGCTGTACATCACTGTATGAGGTGTGACCTGGTAGTGTTAGGGTGCTGATGTGGGCTTTGACCCAGTTTTCTATTACAGCACTGATATCTACATTCTCTATACTGTGTGCGTTTACACAGCATGCATCTTGCTGTTTATACTTCTGGCATTGGGTAGCATTACATCTAGGTTCCTATCCCTTGTGGTACCTATAAAGGTGGGTTTGTGTTTTTGTGGTTTATGAATGGTGAGGGTGGATGTTAGTCAGGGTCCTCAGGTGTGCATATGGTACATGGTGTTACATTACTTAACACATGGCATTCATGCCTCAGGTGGTGCTGCAGGGCTGCCTCTGTCGGATGCACATACTACACTCCCTGTACATGTTTGGAAGCAGGTTGTGTCATGTTAGGCGTCCCTGTTACTGTACGAGTGAGTCGGAGGGGGTATCATTCCCAGTGTTCCTACTGAGCCAGTGTATGTGCTATGCGTTGCCTCTTTGCCAAGGCCAGGGCATACTGGACACGCCTCCTTCTGCCTACTGGGGCAAGGTCAGGTTGTTCCTCCTCCGAGTCACCCTCTGCCTGTGGTGGCCTTGGCAATGGTGGGGGTATGTTTGGCCCAGCCCTATGCTGGTCCTGCTGCAGCTGTTTCCGCAGGATCATATTATGTAGCATAGCACATATCATGATCATTTGGGTACATGTAGTTGGTGTGTACTGCAAGGCTCCACCAGATGTGTCCAGACACCGGAACCGTGACTTGAGCAGCCCAAACACATGCTCTATGACATTACGTGTTTGTGCGTGTGCCTCATTATGGCGTTCCTGTTCAGGTGTGTGTGCATTTCTGATGGGTGTCATCAGCCACGGCTCAAGTGCATAACCTGCATCCCCCACTAGGTGTCCGTGTGGGAAGTCCCCACTGGCAAATGATTGGTACAGCTGCGTCAGATGCCAGATGTGGGAATCGTGGTAGCTCCCAGGGCAGCCAGCACACACATTCATTATTATGCCCTGGGCATCACACACGACCTGGCAGTTGATGGTGGGGAATCCCTTGCGGTTAATATAGGCTCTACCCCGCTCACCGGCTGGTGCTTTGATGCATATGTGCGTGCAGTCTATTGCACCCAGTACCTCAGGATATCCCGCTATTTGCTGGAAGAGACGCATATTGCTGGCCAATACCTCACGGGCATTGGGGAAATATACATGATCACCAACATGTGCTGATATGGCATCCAGGAACTGGTGCAGTACCCTGGAGGCTGATGCCTGTGATATCCCCATCATATCACCAGTTGGTCTCTGGAAGGTACCTGTTGCTAGTATTCTTTCCCCTCTGTTGGTTCTGTGTGTGAGACGTGGCCTGCACAGCTCAACAATTTGCTGCAAAAGGTCTCTGCCCACTCTGTAGCGCTCTACTATCTCCAGCTCATGTAACCCATGGTAGGTGACCCTGGGCCTGTATAGTCTCCTCCTTCTCCTCACTCTGGGTTGTCTGTCAGCATCTGCATTGTCACCACCCTCAGCAATTTGCCTATGCCTGATTATAACAGCTATGGCAGCCCCTAGCATTTCTGCTCTGAGTTCAGCTTTTTTCAGTTTTCAATTCTGATAGCTTATTCCTTTCTTGCAGTATCTCTTGAGAGAAACACCCTGCACTGCTTTTTGCAGTGTTTTAAGTGCTGGGTGGGGCTTCTAGTCTGCCTGTGTAATTGCCTGCTTCCAATTGTTTCCACCAATTAACTCCAGCAGTATCCTCTGGCAGCTTCCTTGTATTCTGGTTGTTTCCTGTTTCCTCTCTGTTTCCTCAGGGGGAGCAATGTGCACACCAGCTTAAGCACGCTCACAGTTACTTAAAACGCACGCACACATCCTTACACGGTGTGGACTTGGCTGATTCATGGTAAAACGCGCGCACATTGCCTTATATACGTGCACGCCCACACAAACCGTTGTAAACGGTTTGCAACACGCTCCCACATGTTGAACCTGCCTTACACGCGCGCACACGCGCACATGCACGTATATAAAGAAAGTTTGAATGTAGGGATAGTGTGCACCCTCTATTTCTTGACTTTCCTAGTGTTCTGTTGGGACACACCTCTCTCCCTGATGTCTGTCTGTCATGTTACACTGCCCTCCAATGTGATACATTTATTTCTATCATTCCCCCCGTGATGTCACCTACCTCTTACTCTATTCCTCCCCCTTCTGTAACTCTTACACTACTCGAACAGTGCTCATTAGCTATGTGGCAGTGTGATTCAGTATTGTAACCCTCATTTACATAGGATTGCCTAGTAATGCTTAGTTACATCTCTTACACTGAGCTTCCCCCCCTTGGCAACCACTACACGGTGGCCATATTGTTTTTGGTCTGCTAGTCTCTGCATTGTCATTCCATGTAATACATAAAACCCACAATTGTGGGCTTATAAGCTTCGGTTTTCACTTTTAGGCAGCGCACCCCGTTTGCTCGGGTGTGCGCTGCAGTTAAACATCAAAATCCCCCGGAAAAAAAAAAGTTATTTTAAATAATTTTGCAACACTTTTTAATGCCAATGGCCACATATTTGGCCATTGGCATGCTAGATAACACATATGCACCCTTTATTTGGAGCTGACATAGCTCCGTTGTCAATTTTGCAGAAATGTACTCAAGTTGTCAGCTGAGTACATTTCTGCAGCTAAAACGTCCGTTACACGGACTGCTTTGGGCTTCCTGGATCGTTCAAATACCCCATTTGCATATCTTTCAGCTGCAAATGAGGTATTGAGCATTTCCACGCCCAGTCCGTGTAAGAGACGTTTTAGCTGTCTCTTACACGGAGGTTTGGGCTGTTCCTGGATCGGGAGGCTTACACTACTCTTAAACTCTGTGTAAGCCTTCGTGAATCCTACCCGGTGTCTTTACAGTTTTGGGGGAACATCCAAATAAAAAAACCTTCAGGTTATATTTTAAAGAATTTCTTCTCTGAGATGTAAACCTCAAAAGACTCCATTGCCAAGTCTTATCTAAAAAAATGTCACGAGTGAGACATCTATGATGCACTTACAGGCCGGAGCAAAAGCAATATAATTTTCTGACAGCTATAAAAGTGATTGTGTAGAATAACACAGACCCATTATAACCTGTCTCATCTTCCTGCCATCTTCAGCTGTTGCTAGGTACACTTTGTAATTCCCTCTGTTGTGTTCTGTAGTTCTCTGTGAAAAAGAACCTAAAATTTCAATTAGGAACATGTTATTGCAACTTAGAAAGGATGAGTTTGTCCTGGAAAGTGACAGGTACTATATATATATAATTTATATATTTATATTGACTAGAAGACATAAATGAATGAATCAAGACTTGTCATAGTTTCTTACAGAGGTACTAGGCTAGCTACCCTTGTGGGCCTAAATCTAACCAAGTTCCTTTTTGAAGGTGAAAATCAAATCCTGGACCTTGTGTCTGTAACATAAGCACCTTAACCATTACACCATCTCCCAATCCCTTTAAAGGTGTGAACCCAAACCATGTATCTTTTATCTGTGAGGTAAACATCTTGACCATTATGCCATTTCCCAATCCAGTCCATGATGCAAACACAGTAAGGTGTTAAATACCCAACACCAATAGATTGGCATACCTTTCAACTCTCCGGATTTTCACAGACTGTCCAGATTGTTGCCCTGTTCCTCATAAAATTTGTGGTATTCAAACAAAGCACTGAGAACTGAAATCATTAAATAAATAATGTCAGACATTTGAATAAGACTTCACGTCCTTCACAAGGGCAAGGTTTAAAATCTGTCCCTGATTTAGGGCCTTTGCCCCCCGTTATTTTTAGCTTTGTCCATATTTCTTCATCTAGATCCAAGTTGAGATGTATGCACATGACAAAGAGGACAAGATTTATAGAAAGAAAAAAATACAAAGAGGGAACTTAATAAACGAACATTACAGAGGTTCAGAAATAAGAAACAGCTATATTTAAGGACAGGATAAGGAAACAGCTATAAACATACAACAGTAAGGAAAAAAGGAATGGAAAATCCTATGATGATAACACACAAAACACATCTCTTTATGGAGACAAATAAGTATTTTGAAAACATCTTAAACTGAATATATCAGTGGAATAACTCACCACCAAAAGCTGAACAATATGATACATTCATTAGCAGGAGCTGTAAGGTTTCATACGCAGAAGTATGGGCTATTCCAAATACCACACCACCATATTTCTCAGCTATCCCTGATTTTGCCCTGACTGTCATACTTTTTTTTTGTTAAATCATTGAGAATTACAGCCCATCTATCCATCCATTCATTCATCAGTCCCTTATCCACTCATCCACACCCCCTTTTTTGCACATGGGGTCAGGGTGTCACTTCAACAGCGACAAACCTCTAAAGCCAAGGTTTACACATAATGTCAGCTATTAAGAGTCTTATACTTACTTGTTTTGAAAATGCATGTTAATGCAAAACCTTATATCCTACTACTTTTTAACATAATTAACAGTAATATTCACAAAAGTCCCTGATTTCTGCCTTTTGACCCCCTTTCATTATTTTGGCTTTGTCTAGAACTCTGAGGAAAGAAGTTGAGCATACCTCTCAACTGTCCAGATTTTCACAGAATGTCCAGATTATTGCTTCACAGTTTTGATCTACTCATCCCAAAATTTGTGGTTTTCTGACAAACCACTGGGATGACCTGAGGACTGAAGTCACTAAATAATGACATACATTTGCGTTTCTGACTTCAAATCCTTCAAAAAATATATGTTAACACAAACTCTGTTACTCTAGCAACCATATCTCTCAACCTCTTACAGCAAGAAATCTGGACAAAGCCTAAAATAATGGGGGAACAAACTCCCAAAACCTGGGGCAGATTTTAAATACTGCCCTTATAAACTTGGAAATTTGCTAGAAAAACATGAGTTGTGTTAGCATGCATTTTTCTGAAGGATATGAACTCTGAAACTCAAATATATGTCATCATTACTTAGTGACTTCAATCCTCAGTGATTTGCCAAAAGAACACAAATTTTATGACTAAGAACAAAAATATGAGGCAAAGATCTGGACAGTTGAGAGATATGCTACCAACTTTTTAAGTTTATAACATCAGTATTTAAAATTTGCCCCTATTTTGGGTCTTTGTTCCTCCTCCCTTTTGGCAGGCTTTGTCCAGATTTTTTGCACTAAGAGGATGAGAGCCAACTAAAGAAGTGGATGTGTGCGTGGACTAACAACCATAATAAGAAGCATCAACTAATAATCAAAAATTAACGATGCCATACAACACAGCATAAGCCAGTAATTGGCATTGCAGCTATTATATTCTGCTCTGTGACAGTGTACGCATTCCTCTCAGTCCTGAAAAACATAACAGGCTTCTCAAAAAATTAGATCATGACTTAACATAACATCACAAGTGGTTTTCAATTATGCAAGATTCTGGAAACACTAATGTTCCAAAGCTTTTAGTATAAAGCCAAACAACAAACAATATCCACGATGGTGTTACTAACCTGTTGTTGTGCACTGACTAGACTTTCCAATTTAATTAAAAACCTGTCATTGTTGCCCTCATTGTACTTCATCAATGCAAAATCTAAAGCCTCGATCATAGCGGGGTCATTCGGGTTAGCAGCATACCAGCCTCCAGGTATGGTTTCTACAAAAAAGGCCACAAGAAGAAGAAAAACACACAATTTCAAAAACATGTTCAAATACTTTCAATTTCCCGTTACACGAGTTGAAGTAAACGGCGGACTATTTAAGCTGAACATCTAACAGTGCTAAGTAACTCCGGCCCAGTTGGGAGGAGCCTTGGAAAAGAAGAAGATGATAGACAGGGTCAAGCTGCCAGACGATGACGCAAAGGTTAAGCGAAACTTGTTCTCTAGTTACTGCAGGGATGGTGCTAGTAAGGTTTTTTTTTTCGGGGGCTTACTCTGTGTTTATCTTGCGGTGCTGTCTAGTGCCAATCGTTAGCGGACCGGAGTTCCGCTGTGGCGACCCCTAACGGGGAAAAGCCGAAAGACGCAAACAAACTCGGTGTGTATCTTGATCTACAAGAGTTACTAAATGATAACACATGTATATGCGTGTGTGTGGCTTATAAATAATATCAGTAAGAATTCGGAACTAATGTGTGATATATCCAGATAATAAACTGTTCACCGTCATGAAATAAAATAATGCTTTTTTTGTACCTCAAACTGTCGCACACAACTGTCGGAATGTTTCGATTTTGTAACGCAGTAAGAATGTGGACACATCTAAAAATAACGGGGACAAAAGCCTAAAATTATTGCTCTTATTGATTTAAAAGGGAGTAGAATAGCAAGTTTTGGATTTGCTGAAGGATGTGAAGTCTGAAACTGAAATGTCTGTTATTACCTACAGCAAAGGTTCTGAAACTTTGCTAGCTGGAGGTGTTTATAAAGGAAATGTTTTTCGGACCCCTATAGGTACGCATACCTTATGTTGACCCGACCCATGCAGGGAATTCGATGTCCCATTAATTAACTGTTTCTCCCCATTTACCATAAATGCTGGCTTACTGCCCAAAATCCTCAAGTGTGCATTACAGATGTATGGATTTAATTTTTTTTTTTTTATTTCAAAAATTTATAGCACAAACACTGATAGACATTTGCTAAAACTAAAAACGATACAGTCTTACAATGAAAACAGCATAAAAACGTCTCTGCCTTTGAAGCGCATTCATTGAAACGGCATTAAAACCCACGTTCAAAGAAAATGCGTCTGGGCAGTGGCGAATTTAGTTTACCTTTGGACTGTTTTCAAAGCATAGGTCCCATGCGAACATTTTTAGGACGATGCAAAAGTTATTTGAGTCATCTATAATTAATTATTATGTTCTGTTAAATAAATAGTAAACTGGTAATATTGCATGGATGACAAATTGAAAAGAGGTTCATAGTTGCTAGGTATCTCATCCAAAGGAAGACTTAATTCAGGACTTCAGCACCCCACTCCCTTAAAATGCAACACACTATCAGCAATCCAGCTGCATGCTATGGGAACAGAACCCACAGATTTCTGCATTAAGATGCAAGTATGCTACTTGTTGTGCGACTAACACTGCTTTAAAATTCTCTACCACAATAGTGATACCATTTGCTAGCTAAACATAACAGTTGCACATTGTAAACAGACAACATAAGCAACAGTAAACGTCTCTTCTCTTGAAGCTCACAATTCCTTGAAAATACACTTGAAATTAAATTCCTTGAAAAATGCACCTGAAACTCAATTCCATGAAAAATCCGGCTTAGTCGGTGGGGTAGAGAGGATTCAGGTTCTTGTTTCCTGTAGCTAAGATATAGGGTTTGAGCCTAAGCAAATTACTAACCACTTGCTAACCCTAGCTAGGGCATTTCACTTTCACACATACACCTCAACCTCTTAGTGCAAGAAATCTGGACAAAGCCTGAAATAAATAGGGGTAGACTATAAATATTGCTCTCATGAACTTAGAAAATTACTTGAATAGCAGGATTTGTGTTAGTATGCATTTTTCCAGTCTAAAGCATATGAAGTCTAAAACTCAAATGTTTGGCATATTTAGCAACTTCAGTCCTTTGTATGTGGAACAGATGAACATATGGGGCAAAAATCTGGGCATTCTACAAAAACCTGGACAGTTGAGGGGTATGCTGGCAAATCATTGAGGACTGAAGTCAGAAAGTAATGCAGACATTTCAACTTTAGACTTCATATCCTTCAGGAAATACGTACTAATGCAAAACTTGTTCTGTCAACTTTTTAAGCTTATAAGAACGATATTTAAAACGTGCCCTTGGGTTTGGCCCTCTGTCCCCCTATTATGGCAGGCTTTGTCTAGATTTCTTGTGCTGAAGAGGTTGAGAGGTATGTTTGCCAGGGATTTGCCAGAAAAACACAATTTTATTAGAAACAGACTAAAAATATGATGCAAAAATCTGGATATTCTGCAAAAACCTGGACAGCTGAAGGGTATACTACCTACCTCTTAAACACACCTCTTTCCCTCTTATGCACATATATACACTCACACACCTGCCTCCCTCTTACACACACACACACCATACCTCTCAACCTCTTCAAAATAAGAAATCTAGACAACGCCTGTCATAATGGGGAGGGGGGCAGAGGGCCAAAAATAAGGACACATTTTAAATATTGCTCTTACAAACTTAGGAAGTTGACGGAAACAACAAGTTTTGCATTAGTACAAATTTTATGAAGGATATGAAGTCTAAAGCTCAAATGTCTGCCATTATTGTTTGACTTCAGTCCTCAATGATTTGCCAGAAAACACACAATTTTATTAGAAACAGGCTAAAAATGTGAGGCAAAATCTGGGCATTCTGTGAAAACTTGGACAGCTGAAGGGTATGCTACCTACCTCCTAAATGCACCTGTTTCCCTCTTATACACAAATACACACACACACACCATACCTCTCAATCTCTTCAAAACAAGAAATCTAGACAAAGTCTGTGATTGGGGGGGGGGGGGGGCAGAGGTCCAAAACTAAGAACACATTTTAAATATTATTCTTACAAACTTCGAAAGTTGATAGAATGACAGGTTTTGCATTAGTATGAATTTTCTGAAGGATATGAAGTCTAAAGCTCAAATGTCTGCCATTATTTTCTGACTTCTATCCTAAATGATTTGTCAGGGGTTTGCCAGACAAACACAATTTTATTACAAACAGACTAAAATATGAGACAAAAATCTGGACATTCTGTGAAAATCTTGACAGCTGACAGCTATACTCTCAATTGCGCTGCTTCTTATTCAAGCCTTGATTTAAAAAAAAAAATACATTCAGGGTCTTTCAACAAGATCATCTGGATCAGCTTTGCAGTAATTTCTGTTAGCTGGCAAAAGGAAGAGAAAGCATACCCATACAGTGACCAACAAAAATCCAGGACCTGTCTTACTTAGAGGGAAGAGAACAGTTGTTTATATTTCCCACCAAGTTCTGTCAAGCAGAAAACACAGGGCAAGTGAGCAACTGCTCAGCTTCAGCCGTAAATGCGGTAGTTGTTCCTTCTTCTTCTTCTCTAAAAACTCAAGCAGCTGTTTAGCCTCGGACATGGAAATTAAGCTGTGTAGCCACAGACAAGAAAGTATTTTTCTTTTATTTTTGTTTTTAAATAAATTGATGATGAGCAGCACAACTTTTCTTTCTTTTCTTTTCTCTTTTTTCATTCACAAGGTCGGTCGCAGACAATGTCCAAAATCCAGATGGGTGCAAGTGAGCTCACTGACCCCTAGAATTTATCATATGGACACCCAGGGATCCACAGACCACAGTTTTGGAAACAGTGGTCTAGAAACTTTAATCGTCACTCGTGCCAGAAAACCACAGATTTTTATAGATTCATATGTAAGTACTAGGGTAACTGACCTTGTTGTCTGTTTTAAGCCTAGCCAATTTCCCTTTTTGTGCTCAAAATAACCAATCCCATTTGATTATATATATATATATATATATATATATATAGTAACTTTACCCATTTTATGGTTGATAATTATATATTACCCCAATAAGAACTACTAGGATCATCCTATAGATATTTTATAGAGATCCATGCATGGAATAAAGCATGTAGGTGCTTCCTCTGTTCATTAGTAATACATGGGGCAGTCCTGGGGTAAACTTTCTGTTTCCCATCCATAGATCCAAGTTGCGCTTGAATATGGACAGGTGGATGGGGAGTCTGTTCCAGAGCAGCGGTATCCTCTGCAAAATATACTTGTCCCTCCAAACCATTTTGTTGATGTTGCAGAAGAGGTTTAGATCCCTTGATCAAGTATTTCAGATGCCATTTGACTTGTTATTGTGCAGTAAATCCGTCAGTATTGGGTCGGATGATGCATTGTATTCCAGACACAGGACACCTCTTAGCAGTCTGTAGGATACCAAGTGTAGTGACAGGACTTTTTGACAGTCTATGTAGGATATGTTGTTTAGGTCTTCTATCTTTTTAGTAAGGTATCTCTATGGGCATTCCAGATGTTGCTTATGCCCGGACAGATACATGTCAAAGGGAGCATTATAGTCAATGCTTGGCCTAATGAGGTACGAGTAAAGGGGGGCAATGACATCCCTAGATATAAGAAACAAAAAATAAGCCAGCAGTAAGCAGACTGAGTCAGAAAAAGAGTAGTTTAATAAAAACTACCCAGACAGCATAATGGCATCCAAAAACAAACCGGTTTCGGCAATGGTTAAAAACCTAGCCTTCTTCAGTGTACAGCAAGGAGCCAAAACAAAAATGCTGTATTTAAACAGATAAAGCCATGCTGATTGGTTACAAAATTTTAAACATGTGCTGATTGACAAACAGCATAGATAACAAAAATTAGTATGAATGTAAATACATTCAAAAAATTTTTCATTTTTAAGGACTTGAATACATTCATCAATATTAGGATTAGCTGTTTTTATATATATATATATTTTTAAGATATATACATAAATCTGTATTCCGAATATTAAAGCACCAATTATACATAATCCAATATTGAACAAAAATATATAAATATGCATATATGCAAAGTGCGTTACAAATCAGAGTACATACTATAGTATTGAGATTAACTATGTCAATATATATAATTAATAAACATATGTATGTATTCTGGATATTAAAACTCCATTTGTTCAACAAACATGTATCATATGTTCAGATTTTTAATTATAAACAATCATTTAACCCAGGATTAAATAGTGCACCTAATTTTGTTATCCATTTCTTTTCTTTAAGGTTGAGTTTATTATGCCAACCACTCTTAATGGTTCTGTCACCAATAATTTTGTCAATAATGGTAAAATGAAATTTTGCAGTGCTATGCGTGAGAGTGTGTTTGTATAATGCATTGGTTATCTTATGGCATCTAATATCACTGAGATGCTCAGAGATACGTAGTTTAACTGGTCTTGACGTCTGCCCAACATAAAATGAGTGGCAGGTACAACATGCCAAATAAACGGCCCAATCTGTGTTACAGTTAGCAAAAATCTAATGTCAAAACTGTATTAGTATTCCTACTGGTGAACTCCTTAGTTTTCAACATATGCTTACAATTGACACAGTGGCCACATGGAAAGGAACCAATAAGCTTATCACCCAAGATGGTAGTTTGATATACCTGTGGTAAAGTGGACTCATAGTGATGTTTGTAGTGATTAAAGTGACCAGCCAAATTCTTGCCCTTACGAAAAGAAAAAAGGCATTTGTTCGGGATAATGTTTTTGATTCTGACATCAGCCTCCAGTATGTTCCAGTTATCCCTAATAATCTTGATAAAGTTATTGGTATTTCTACCAAATGTCGTAGTGAGTCTAAGTTTATTGAACTTTATATGTTTCTTTTTATATGTTAATAAATTAGGTCTATGTAGACCCGATGCATAGTTGTGAGCCATGGTCACATATCCTGAACTGTAGCCCCGCTCAATGAATCTGTTATGCAAATCCTGAGCATGATTGACAAAAGTGTTATACTCAGAACAATTACGCCTAATCCTAATAAATTGTGATTTAGGGATGTTCTTTGCAATATGTTTTGGATGAAAGCTGGATGCGTGGAGAATCGTATTGTATTGGGGGAATTTCCTATGGGTTTCAGTTGTTAAGGTGTTATCATTGTTTCTAGTTACCAAAACATCCAAAAATGTAATGGATTCTCGGTCATAAGTAATAGTAAATTGTATTCCCCATATATTATCATTCAGGTATTCCATAAATTCCTGAAGATATGGAATATCCGATCTCCACACCATCCAGCAATCATCCAAATATCTGCCAGATATCAATTTCTGGCAAGAACAAATTATGAGTGTCGTCATAAATCATAATTTGTTCAATATAGGCCATAAACAGATCAGCATAAATGGGGGCAAAGGATGCCCCCATAGCTGTACCTCTGATCTGTAGGTAACATTCCTGGTTGTAGAAAAAAACATTTTTAGTCAAAACATGCTCAGTCAAATTCAACAGGAGAGTATTGAACCCAGGTTGGTATAATTTAGATTCATTGAGCCAAAATTCAATAGCATCAAGTCCACCCCAATGTGGAATGTTGGTATAGAGTGAACTTACGTCCAAGGTACAGAGTAACCAATCTGAATCCAACTGCATATCATTTACAATACTCAAAAATTGAGTAGTATCCTGTATTCGTGATCTTACATATAGTAACAACGGCTTTAAATGCATAGTTAGAAATTCAGAAAGAGGTTCAGTAATCGACCCCATACCTGACACAATGGGCCTTCCAGGTGGATGTGAAAAATCCTTATGTATTTTTGGTAGAAAGTAAATATGTTGTCTAGTAGGATCAGTAATAGTTAAATGATAAAGTGTTTTCTTATCAATAATACCATTATCAACAGCAGAGTTCAAAAGTCATCAATATCCTTTTGAAAACCAAGGTGGGGTCCAGTGGCATTTTTGTATAATATTTAGCATCATTAAGTTGTTTATGTGCTTCAATGTCATAGTCACACCAATCTAACACTACCACTGCACCTCCTTTGTCTGCGTTGATAATTACCAAATCTTTATTACTTACAAGTTCCTCTAGACAAGATTTTTCACAATCAGTGATGTTATTAGACATAGGTCTCTCATGGTTATGCTTAAAATGTAACTCACTAAGTACACTTCGCAAAAGAGATTAACAGCTGGATGCATAGGAGGAGTAAATTTTGAGGTATGATATTTGAAACCTTCCATTTGTGAATATTCAGTGTCACCTTGTTCCTGAAAAAATAATTTTAAATTAATAAGTCTACAAAATGTAAATAAGTCATTAGTAAATGAGTCTTCTGGAACAAAAGCCAGGGATAAAGGATAGACCTTTATTTAGTAAAGATATCTGTTCATCTGTTAGTATGGTACTAGAAATGTTGCATACATTGTTTATTTTTTGGTCAGTATCTCCAACAAATTTTGCAGACTGGTGACTTTTTCTGTGCTTCCTACCCCCTCCTCCTCCTCCCCCTGTGTTCCCTAAAGGGGATACATAGTTTTTACGTTTGGGGGTGGGGGAATCCATAATAGACTGTGTGTCAGTATCTGTACCAGACGAGGTTTCAAAATCAGTGGACTCAATATTATTACTGTGCCCTTTTAGTATGGAGCGTGGACGTTTCCTTTTAGATTTAGAAACTTGCTTATTAACATTATGTCCTTCTTGGAATCGGACATGCCTAACGTTCTTGAACGGTTGTCCCTTATCATAATCTGAAAGGTCACGAGAAAACTTTTAAGTTTTCTTTCTTTCAAAATGGTATCAAAACTTAACAGTTCAGTACTCAATTTTGTTAATAAAGCAGGAAAAAAAGTTTCATTTTGGTAATGATTGCATTCCTCAATAGAATTCAAAACTAAAGTAGTTTCATTCTCAATGATTCTAGTGTAATGATCAGATAAAGCTTTAACAAACTTCATCGAGCATTCTTGTTGTATAGAGTTCCATTCTGAAAGTAAATTATCATCAGGACTAGCCACCAAGGGCTGTATTTTCACTCTGAGACCCCTAGGGCAAATGCCCTTGACCAAATAGGCTTTTAATAGTTTATGATGCCAAACACTAGATCTCAATGCCTTCATATTTTTGTTTAGTGAGGCAAATTGTTGTTCACATTTTTGTTCAGGTTTTAAAGAAATCATATTTCCTGAGGCAGTGGTATCATTCCCAATGCCAAATGCTGCAATATCATCTTTATCTGATGATAGATCCAAAAGAAGCTTTTGGAGATCCATAGTGTGACCCAAATTATTCTTCAATGGAACCACGGCCTGTATATAAAGATCAAGTGATCAAACAATAATCAGACAATAATGGCAATGCACAATAGAACTAAAACTAAGTTCGTTATAGCCACGTCTGATACAGGTCAATAGTGGTACTTATATAATAATATATGAAGATAATCAAAGGTCTATTGCTTGGCATACAAATAACATTTATTTATTAAGATTAAAAGAGGATAGTCCCAGTAATGAAAAAATATAGCTCAAGAGGCAAAATATACATTGAATCAATGGAGTGAAAAATATGTTGGAATATTGTTGTATACCAAAATACTCTGGTATTATTCAAATTATGTAAAACAGGTCATTGACAGATACTGACTTGGTCTGCCAAACTAAAATAAATTGTTTGGCTTATACTAAGATTAAATCAGTCATATGGGTCCCAAAATAATAATGTTGTTATATAGAGTCATATAAACTGAGTTCCTTACTGTGAAGATAAAAAGCAACATAAATCTTCAATGTCTGTAATATACTAACGGAAAGATGATCATAAATCAACTTAATTGTTACAAAATTTGTTAGTATTGACCCTTAAGTAGTATATTAAACTAACACAAGATAAATTTTTTCAAATCTTTTCAAAATGAAAATCAATAAAATAGTATAGCAAAACATGAACATAAGCCATACATAACTGTACATCAAGACGCACTATTGTTGTTCAAATCATGTAAAGTAAGTCATGGACTAATATTAAATTAGTATGCCAAACTAAAAAATAGTTAGCTTATACTAAAGTTAAATCAGTCATAGAGACTTCAAAATAATAATATTATTATATGAAGTTATATAAACTGAATTCCTAACTGTAGAGTTCAAAGGCATAATAAATCTTCAGTGTCTATAGTGTGCTATCCGGATGAATAGTCATAAATCAACCAGATTTTTCCAAGGTTTACTAGTGTTCACCCTTAGATAGCATCTTAAACTTGCACGTGGGGCTTCTAGTCTGCCTGTGTAATTGCCTGCTTCCAATTGTTTCCACCAATTAACTCCAGCAGTATCCTCTGGCAGCTTCCTTGTATTCTGGTTGTTTCCTGTTTCCTCTCTGTTTCCTCAGGGGGAGCAATGTGCACACCAGCTTAAGCACGCTCACAGTTACTTAAAACGCGCGCACACATCCTTACACGGTGTGGACTTGGCTGATTCATGGTAAAACGCGCGCACATTGCCTTATATACGTGCACGCCCACACAAACCGTTGTAAATGGTTTGCAACACGCTCCCACATGTTGAACCTGCCTTACACGCGCGCACACGCGCACATGCACGTATATAAAGAAAGTTTGAATGTAGGGATAGTGTGCACCCTCTATTTCTTGACTTTCCTAGTGTTCTGTTGGGACACACCTCTCTCCCTGATGTCTGTCTGTCATGTTACACTGCCCTCCAATGTGATACATTTATTTCTATCATTCCCCCCGTGATGTCACCTACCTCTTACTCTATTCCTCCCCCTTCTGTAACTCTTACACTACTCGAACAGTGCTCATTAGCTATGTGGCAGTGTGATTCAGTATTGTAACCCTCATTTACATAGGATTGCCTAGTAATGCTTAGTTACATCTCTTACACTGAGCTTCCCCCCCTTGGCAACCACTACACGGTGGCCATATTGTTTTTGGTCTGCTAGTCTCTGCATTGTCATTCCATGTAATACATAAAACCCACAATTGTGGGCTTATAAGCTTCGGTTTTCACTTTTAGGCAGCGTCCTGTGCAATTTTTCTCTTGAAGCTGGCCTTAGACGATTTTATGAGTGCCCGTAGTTTTTTGCTAATACTAAACAGAGATGCCTTCCCTTTTTGGGATTTTGCTCTATCATGTAGTAGCTTCCTCCTTCTATTGTATAGTTTGTTTATGGCTGAGGCCACCAGACAGGACATCTGCCTTTGGAGGATTGGGTCTTGGTTTTATTTGAGATTGCATGATCCATGCATTCCTGAAGGTGTTCATAGAATGCATTTATAAAGGATTCTGCGGTCTGGGCCATATTTTCCACAGGCTCGGGGGCTTTGAAGGATTCCACCTCGGTTTTGAGGAGTGTGAAATTTGCTTTAGAGAAGTTTTTCTCTGTGGTTTTCTGGGCAGGGGGTGGGGTCGGGATGTGAATATCCAGTGAGATTAGTTTATGGTCTGATCTTACCAGTAAGGGATACACTTCTGGTCTGGAGCATAGAGTCTCCATGTTGGTGATGATCATGTCCAGTATGTTTTCCCCTCTTGTGGGAGTGGTAACAAGTTGTTCCATAGCATTTGAGTTTATAAATTCTAGGAACCTTTGGGCTAGGGTGTTGGAGCTAGAGTAATGCTCCCAGTCTATGTGTGGGTAGTTGAAGTCGCCCAATATAATGGTGTTTGGAGAGACCTTCATATTTTCCAGTGTTCTCAGGAAGGCCGAGTGGGGTTCCTGGGTTTGGGAGGGTGGTCTGTAGCAGGCTATAAACTGGAAGGCAGTTTTACCCACTGTTAGTTGCACATGGATAGTCTCTGATGCTTCGTGCTGTGCCACCAACCTGGAGGTGTCGGTATCCTTGACGAATATTGATACACCCCCTCCTTTTGTGGTTTGGTCCAAGTTTTGGGGACGAAAAACATGGTATGAGGTATAACCTGGTAGTGCTGAGATGCTCACGGGAGCCTTGAACCAGGTTTCTGTTACTGCACAGATATCGATATTCTCCATGCTAAGGAGAGTTTGGAGTGCGTGCATCTTGAGGTTTAGACGTCTGGCGTTGAGTAGCATTACTCTTAGTTTCTTATCCCTTGTGATACCTATGGAGGTGGGTTTGTCTTTTGAGCCTTGCCTAAAAAAGGCACTATGGGGGAAGCAAGAGTCTTTGCCAATATCCAAAAGCCCAGGGGTGACAGGTGCAAGCCGTCCCTAGCGAAGCATTGTGGCTTGTCGAGCATGTCATCCCAGGCTGACAGGCATTGGATCCCCTTTGAATGACACCAATACTTAAGCCAATTGTTGAAATTGATCATCTTGTCTTCATATTGTGGCATCATTCTTGGTGAGGGTAAGATGCTACTCAAGGTCAGGGTCATACCGGCCTGGGCTACACGCTCAGAGAGCTCCTCTATGTCTCTTTTCATGTAGTCCAGGGAGGTACATCTCAGGTCATTCACACCAGCATGGACAATGACCGAGTCATATTTGTACTTGCCTTGGAGTGACCTGAGTGCTTGTGTTATATGGCAGATCCTAGCACCCGACAGGCAGCTCACCGAGACCTTCTCCTTGTTCAGCCTGGTGAGTGGGACGTCAGTGTGCCTGACGATAGAGTCACCTATTACAAGTGTATCAGGTGTGTTGTTTAGCCTTAAGGGGTGTGACTGTTCGGCACACTGGCTTTGTGAGCTATGTGTTGCACGTGTTTTGTTTTGGGGTATCGGTTGCTTGGGAGTCTGCTTTGGAGGTCTCTGCTGCCTAGGCAGATTTTTATTTAGAGCCTCTGAGTATGTTTTTGTGTGTTTATGTGTTTGGTTTGCTGTCATGGTAGGTCTATGTGAGACTGGAATTGTAGTGAGTGTGGTTTCCTTCTACTCCTAACTGGTTACGCCAGTACTGAGTTGAGAGAGCTTAGCCTCCATTTTGGCTATATGGTTGCATCTCTCACATGTGTTGTAATTTGTTGGGAGGAGGAGAGGGTTGTCTGTGTATATGAGGCAGTTGTAACATTGCCTCAAGATTCCCAGATTCACCAGCTGGACCGGAGAGGAGATTGACAACTGACCTTTGGACATGCTAGAATAGTATTGGGAATTCCTTTATAATTGAAAATAAGGGCCAATGGGGAACAAGGTACTCAAGGGGAGTTTGTGAGGGTGTAGTGCTTTTAATTTTTTAGTGCTGACTTATATAATTGCTTTAGTGAGCAAGTGCCAGGTAACTTAAATGCAATGTGTTACAGGTAACTTAAAACGACAAACAGTAACTTTCTTTCAAGTGAAACAAGGAAATAAATACAGTAAGCAATGCAGATATCACTAGGGATCCACAGAAGCGCTGAAAAGCCGCGTTTTAGGTGGAATTAGTGATTCAGGGAAATAACAAGCAAACAAACAACAAGCATACAAACAAAGCTAGATTCAGCAGGCCTGGATCTAGTCTATGCTACAGCAAACAAGGTGTACCAATTTCAGTAAGAAACAGTTCAAATATGCAGGCACTATAAGCCTTTAACCAGAAATTCCCAGCTCAGAAGGGCAGAGTCCAGCCTCTCCTCCCACAAGAGTGCAAACCACGAACCTTCTTAATGTAAAATAACTGGCCTGAAGCCCAAGTGCTTAAACCAGAACTAATACACTTTTAGAATAACAGACACTGAGCCCTCAATCAGCAGTTCCCAACTTAGAAGGATGTAAACTACCTGCCCTGCCACCACAGTGCAGGCCACAAACCTTCCTAATATAAAACAACTGGTCTGAAGCCCAAGTGCTTAATCCAAAAGACTTAGAATGATAGCTACACTTTAATCAAGTTACTACCAAGCAGTAATAAATACAACTGAATACTTTAAAGAATGCCTGAATTAGTGCTCAAGTTATACAAACAAAGCTAGATTCAGCAGGCCTGGATCTAGTCTATGCTACAGCAAACAAGGTGTACCAGTTTCAGTAAGAAGCAGTTCAAATATTCAGGCACTATAAGCCTTTAACCAGAAATTCCCAGCTCAGAAAGGCAGAGTCCAGCCTCTCCTCCCACAAGAGTGCAGACCATGAACCCTCTTAATGTAAAATAACTGACCTGAAGCCCAAGTGCTTAAACCAGAATGAATACACTTTTAGAATAACAGACACTGAGCCCTCAATCAGCAGTTCCCAACTTAGAAGGATGTAAGCTACCTGTTCTGCCACTACAGTGCAGACCACAAACCTTCTTAATGTGAAACAACTGGTTTGAAGCCCAAATGCTTAAACTAAAAGGCTTAGAGAGAGTTTCACCAAGCAGTAATAAATACAATTGAGTACTATTAAGATGACGCAAAAGCAAAATAAAGTAGGAAGAAACACAAATACAGTAAAAGCAGATAATTTTTTTTTATTTTTGAGTGAGCAAATGAGATGGGCCCAGGAGTTACAGGACAGAAACAAGTGCAAATGCAGGCCTTCAAATCAGAAAGTTTTGAGAGAATGAAGACCGCCCAAATGGCCAATAACTACAAATTCTGGGCCAGAACCACTCCTTATGTGGTAGACAGGTTACCTAATGCTTACCTCTCCCACTGATAAGCTAGAAGGCTTCCCTCCAACACAGAAAGGCTTGGGGGGCTCAGAAGCTTACAAACAGTCCTGGATACAGCAAATCTGTATCTGGAACACTAATTACAGGAAAGGTAGGAAACAGGCTTACATTTTTTTTTTCAGAAAAGTAGCAAAAACAGTAGTAAAAACAATTCACATGCAGTGCAAGCTGGTTAACTGTAAGTAAAATAAATTTATTTTTTATCTGTTAATGTTAACGTTTATATGTTCCACGATTTTCTTAGCAAGCTATGAAGTAAAGCTTTTACAGTTCTTTTTTTTTAATGTTATAGTGATATTAATATAAACAGGTGTTTTTTTGTCTTTTTCTCACTTCTCTTTTTTAACTGTTTAATTTTAAGAAATGTAGGCGATGCAATGTGAAGAAAAAAGGAGAAAAAAAGGATCTGGTTGAGTGAGCACAAGAAAAAAAAATAGTGTGCTTTTTCTCATGCTTGCATAGGCAAATGGCTGGGTTAACCCTGAGATTTATCTGGCAATAAGTACTGTATATTACAAAACATATAAATGAAAAAGAATATAAATATTATAAGGCTTTTGTCTGGTAAACAAGGTATCCTTATCAGTTTGGGACTGGTTTGAATGTCACCAGAAGACAATCTGATAAAGAGAAATGGCTTGGAGAAAATGTTTACTGAAAGCATTCAAGTGTTTTCTTTGCTGGGAGGGCTATAAAGATAAGACAAAAATTAAGTAGCATTTACTTAAAGCACAGGCTGTATCATGCGTCTTAGCATGAATTACTTTTCTTTTTGAGTGTCTCTAGCCTGTGGGTGTGGCTATCATTTTAGAACATTTGTGCTTATTATGTTCATAGTTTTGGGTGTTATTAAGTTATTAGGTTTTACAGGAATATTGGGGGTATCTGTGTATTTTTGTTTGAAGATTTTCAATAAACACAAATTCAGAAAGATGTGACAGGCTCAAATGGAGATGACAAGAAACAATTGTATAAAAGATTAACCTGACAAATGGTCCATGCATTGAATACAAAAGCTGGAACCATACATTTAACAAAAAAAGCTGTTGTACATAAATGGTGGGAAGAATAATCCATCAAGAACATGATTCTTTCTATAATGTATTTAAACATTAATGTTCTCACAGACAAATACAAAAAAGAAAGCGTAATGGATTATATTACAAAATGTGGAGTGCGAGTAGCTATGCTCCACGAGACACACTTGGAAAGATATGAACATATGAATTTGATAAAGAAAGGTTTTCAAGATGGTTATTCAGCAGAATATCTTTGGCAAAAAAAAGAGGATATTTATATTAATTGCAAGAGGAGCTCCAATAGTAATAGAAGAAAATATAAAACACAATAATGGAAGATTTATAGTATTAAGTGGTTAGTGGCAAGGGAGAAGGATTATACTGGCATGTATTTATATTCAACCAAAAACATCTGTAATGGAGCTTAAGAAAATTCTGGGAGAAATAATCATCTTTCAGCAAGGAATATTACTTATAGGTGGGGACTGGAATTTGATTTGCAACAGTGAAGATGTGACTGGGAGCTCAGAAGAGAAACTATAACAAAGGATGGTAGATTTTTAAAGAAATGTATGAAAACGTTTGGCATGGAAGATGTGAATTCAGTACTAGGAGTTCAGAGTGAATTTACACAGTATGCCGCGGTGGTACGCCGGTAGCATTGTTACCTCACAGCAAGATGTTCTCCCGTTCGATTCTCAGCTTGGCTTGGGAGTGCCTTCTGTGTGGAGTGTGCATGTCCTCCCCGCGGTTGGGTAGTGTTCGAAAGACATGCACGGGTAAATGGGCGTGCCTTCGTTGAAGGTTGGGTATCGAGCTGTCACCTCGACGTTTCTTAAAAATCTACTGCCAATCATTAGCGGACTGGAGTTCCGCTGTGGTGACCCCTTACCGGGAAAAAGCCGAAAGACAAACAACAACAACTCCAAGATACAAAAACTGGGCTAGGCAAAATATACAATTCACAGGAACATGTGCATTTAATTGAAGCTCTTGATACACACCCAGTAACTATTTAAGATCATTCGCCAATAATAACTAAAATAAAAATACAGGGCAAAGAAATAAAAATGAGACTGGTGCTTTCCCACCTGTTTGTTGAAAAGAGAAGAATTTAAGGAATGGGCAGTGGAAATTATTCAGGAGCTATTAGAGAAGATAAACATTTCTTCTGAAAATATAGCTAGGGAGTGGGATACAATTATAGGGAATTTAAAAATAGGGTAGAAATAAAAGAAAGGGAGATATGGTTAAAAAGTAACAAGAATTACTTAGATTGACAAGTGTTAAAGTATTGCAAAATAGGGAGACTCTCTCAGAACAAGAAGAGGAGCAACTGCAGAATGCTAAACAGAAAATAAGGGAATATCTTGATAATATGCATGAGTTTAAAATGATTGCTGTTAAGCAACTGTTTTTTGATAATAACCCTAGAGCACAAAAACTATTAGCACAACAACTCAGGCAATAGAATATAGAAAGGGCTGTCACCATGCTTAGGGAGCCTATAACAAGAAAGATAACAAGGGATCCTGTAGAAGTATTGGAAATACTTCAACAATTCTATGAAAGTCTGTATAAAGCAGAGAAATACGGAAATCAAGAAAAGGTACAAATGGAAATGTTTATGAAAGAATTAAATATACAAAGGTGAGAAGTAGAGGAGGCTCCATTACTAACAGTTAGGATAGTAGGAGATGAGATAAAAATGGTGATGTATAATCAATCTACAGGAAAGTCCCCAAGAATAGATGGTATTCCAGTGGAGGTTTGGAAGCTAGGAGGGAAAAAACTGATAAAGATCTAGCAGGTGTTGTTTAAGAGTATTTTAAGAGGAGAAGAAGTACCAGCATCCTGGAAGAAAGTGGTAGTAGCTGTAATACCTAAAGAAGGTACAGATCCATCAGATCCAGCTTCATACAGGCCCATTTCAATACTAAATCATGATTATAAAGTGTCTATGTCTATAATGCCAAAAGTGATTTCAAAATTGATAGATATGGATCAGTGTGGTTTTGTGGAGGTGAGGCAAACATTTGACAGCATTAACAGAACAGTGATGATCCAGAGGGAAGCAGTTGGTAGGTCTTGATGCAGAGAAAGCATTTGACAGAGTGAGCTGGGACTTTATGAGCAGAGCAATGGAAGCATTTGCATTCCCTGAAAAAAAATTTATGGTTGATTAAGAGGATATATGAGGGATCGGAGGCTCAAGTTCAGGTGTATAGAGTCCTCTGATAATCTCTGCTTGAGAGCAGAGAAACTAGGCAGGGGTGTCCTCTCTCCCCTTTGTTGTTTGCACTATATTTAGGACCACTGACAAAGAAAATAAGGGATTCAGAAATTCAAGGATATAATTGGTATGGTAGTCAAGAGAAGCTGGCTGTATTTGCAAATGACATTATTTTATTCCTGACAAACCAGAAAGGGATATTACAGTGCTGTGGAACATACTGAGACAATTTCAAACCTTTTCAGGATACAAAATTAATTGTCAAAACAAAAACAATAGCGGTAAATTATGTACCCACATACGAATTGGTTCAGCAATATCCATACTTATGGGGGCCACAATAAAATGAAGTACTTAGGAGTATGGATTAAAAATAATACTGATGTGGCAGCTAAGGATATGTGGGAAGACACTAAACAATAGATAATACAAAAATTGGGAAAATGGAAGCTATGTTATATGAATATTGATAGTAAGATACAAGTTGTTAAAATGTTTTTAGTCTCCTTTGTCTTATATACAGGTCAGGCATATTTTTATCAACCAGAGGAGAAGTTGTGGATATTAATTAATAAAGAGTTGAAGGATTTTATCTGGAAGGGGAAGACATTAAGAGTCAAGTGGGATAAGCTTATTCTTCCAATAGAAAAGGGTGGATTAGGAGGGTCTATATTAAATCAATGAAAATCCATTACATCGAATACCAAAATAGTGACACATATTACTGGAAAAGTGAAAATACCGAATGCACTAAACCTCAAAATTTAAAATATCAAACGTTCATAGCCAACCCCACCACCCGCTACATACTACCTACCCAAACAAAATAAATAAACCACATACATACACTAACCAAACCCTACTCCTAACCCTAAAGTAAAGCACCAAAACTCAACTTCTAACCCTACACTAAACCCCACATATACAACTATCTATGCACTATATTTAACCTCTCCCTAACCCTAAGGTCTGTAACTACCACACACTTCCCCTATGGAGATATACCCAAACAAAATAAATAATACACATAAATACATTTAACAAAACCCTACTTGTAACACTACACTAAATCTTACACACATTACCTATCTATGCACTTACCTTAACCCGCATCCTAACCCTAAGGTCCGTAACTATCACACACTTACCTTGCGGATCTATACCGCAGACAGGCCAACCAAAACACTTCAACATTTAGAATTTTGTGGTTTTGCATGTTCGACGATTACGTATTTTGCACAATACGTGTCGATGATTTCAAATTTGCGTAAACAGAGTTTTGACAATCTAATAGGAACCCGGATTAGGATTACCCGATTTGAAGGGGTATTTCAGAGCAAGACAGTTAAGGCTCCTATACATAGTACAAGTAGAAAACTATAACTCAAAATGGAAAGAGATGATTTAAAAGCAGGGGGGATGTTCAAGTAACCGGGAGAGACTGGGATTTTGTATGCAAACCTTTAAGGAGAACAGCAATAATCATACAGAATATTATATTTATAATGTAGCAGAAGGTATTCTAAGAACTAAGTCAATATGGGAATGGAGAAAGGAGATCCTGCTGATAGGGGTGACGAGGGAGTGGAAGTATATTGGAGAAAACTGGTGAAGGAACCAATGTATTGGGATCAAATAACAAGAGAAGGAAAGGTAATCAAATGGGAAGATACCAATAACTTATTTGGACTGTAGGTTAGAGATTGCCTTCCATATCAAAGATTGATGTCAGAGTACAGGCAAAGAGAAAGAAATAGGGGGGTCATAAATGAAAGACCAGCACTGGTAGACTTCTTAGTACAATCTAGGACAGAAGTGGCCATTAAGAAAGGAATAATTAGTAGGGCATATAAAGTATTGCATGATAACTATAAGAATCAATCAGAAGAGGTTAGGAAGAACTGGAAAGAGAGATTGGATAAGCAATTCACAAAGAAATAATGGGGGGGATATATGTATGTCGCCCAAATATGGAACAAAATCTAGAAGATTTAGGATCTTTGCCTGGAAGTGTTTACATAGATATTTTTATACCCCAAGCAGGCTCCAAAGAATCTTTCCTCAGGCAGACAGTAAATGTTGGAGATGTGATGGGGAAGAAAGAGATAAATGGAAACATATTTTCTGAGAGTGTAATGAGTTGGCTGACTTTAAAGATTCCCTGAATACTGCTTGGTCAGAGATGCTGGGTGAGCAAATTGAAGTGACTAGGGAAATGATTTTTTGAGCTATGATACAGAGTTGGAATTGCCTAGACATATTAAGGCTTTGCTGAGTCTAATTATGATGGCTGTCAAAAAAGCAATAACTAGAAAATGGAAATCAAAGTCTAAACCAACTTTACTAGAAGTAACAAAGATAGTAACAGCTGGGATCTTTAGAAAAGGGTAAGAGTAAATTACATTGGAAAAAATGGGATATGTGGGACCAGTACATGCAGAGGAGAAACAATGTTTAGTAGGCAGGATCTGAATGAGCGATGTAATGACTGACAATGACTGGATATATTATAAGTGATGTATAATGTTTGCAGCTACACTTGTGTTGGCACGGTTTGTAAGGTGTAATGTTTGCAATTGAGATAGTGCGTCTATTATTTATTTTCGTTTATATAAATGTAGGCTTGTCTGTGTTACACATGATAATTTAATAAAGATGTTTCTTGTAAAAAAATACATGCAGAGGAGGACCAAGGTTTAAAAGAAGACAGGATCTGAATGAGCTATGTAATGTCTAATTGACAATGACTGGATATATTATAAGTGATGTATAATGTTTGCAGCTACAGTTGATAACATGGTTTGCAAGGTATAATGTTTGCAACTAAAATTTGTGATCATTTGATAAATATGTTTCTTGTTTAAAGAAAAAATCTTCAGTTTTGGATTACAGTAAATAAATACTATAATCATCAGTGAATAGTGATAATCAATATAATAACAGTCTTCTTTTAGTGCACAAAATACCTGTAATACACGGAGCACGGTGATTACATTCTGATATTCGGAAAAAGATAAATAATTGCTATCGTGAAGAAGACCCAACCTTAACAAATGCTAAGCACCCCCTACTTAAGTTGCTAAGCTCAGGCCTCAGGCTAAACATTAAAATCTGCCAGTACTGACCAGCAAATGACAACGGCAGAATAAATGATTTGTTTCTGCCTACAGGTAATGTGTCCCTGACTTCCTGTTACAAACTTGGAAAGTTATTAGACCAACAGGATGCATGTTCAACTGTATTTTCTGAAGTATATGAAGACTGAAACTCAAATGTCTTTCATTATTTTATAAATTCACTCCTCAGTAATTTGTCCAAAAACACAGACTTCATGAGGAACAGACCAAAAGTATGAAGCAAAAATCTGGACAGTTGAGAGACATGGATGGTGAGTGTAAACTTAAAGGATAGATTTACACTGTCTTTCTGACAGCTGTTGCGAAGTGCTTTACAGCTTTAAAAGCTGTCAACACATGTTTTTCTCTCTTTCTTGCTGTAGCTACTAATATAGGGAGTAGATAAATCTCCATGCACTACAAAGAATTATGATTGGGTCTGCCATTCTAACCTTCTATTATGTGTTGTCAACATGGATGCCAAGATTCACCTCTCGAGCTTTGCTCTTGAGGTGAATTTCTTAGGATTCATGTCTTGAACACATAATAAGTCAGTTAGGACTGACAACCTGCTTATAATCCTCTGTGTAACTTCACAAACTCTTTTTATATCAACTTTCTACCGGTATTCAAAAAGTGCCAATAATGTAGGCCTTGTTTCCATAATTATTTTTTGCTTTGCCTCTAATTCTGTAGGTAAAAGGTTAAGAGCCTATGCTGATAACACATTATGAAGGCCATCACTAATTCCAGGGAGAAGGAAAGACTTCTTAACTGAACTTCTCAAAAAATTAGAGCTAATCATACATTCCCTCTTAACTAATTTTTAGAAACTGTTAAACTTTGACTCATAATTTTGCTCTTTGGAGCTTTTTTTTATTGTTGATTGATTGCAGTTAGTAAGTACTGGTAATCATCAGTAAATATTGATAATCATTACAATTACAGATGTATTTTACTTCAGAGAATCCATAGTAATTCATATCCTCTTTTTCCATCAACTATATAAGATAATAATACCCCAATTTCTGGTCTTTTTCCCTAATAATTTTCTGCTTCATCCCTAATTCTACAAGAAAACATTGAGAACTGTGTATTACTTTAGCATATTCCATCTAAACATTACTGTTAATAATTCTGCTGAGTTTTGTACTTTCTTTTCAAGTTTAATCATGAGTCATACAGTCTGTTCTCATGTCACACATTTTGGTGAAGAAAAATTAAGAGGCATGCCAAGTCCAAGGCCTTGTTGTGGTGGGGGGTTTTATTGCCTTTACAATCCTTACAGCCAAGACGTCTGGAGTTTGTGCATTCTTGGTAGGGTTACCCTTGGCAGAGTGGTTGGGTGGTGCAGAACCCTTCCTGAGATGGTAACCTTGTCATGGTGGAGGAGTTTGCTTTTCTTATGATCTTCAGAGATATGCTGTCTTGATGTTTGTACATCTGGTAGTAAGGCTTGACATCATCATCATCAACCCCCATTTTCCAGTTTTCCAATATGGAGTTAGGATGTTGTTCCAGATGTTGCCACTTGTCTTAATTCAGTGCCACTCTCATACTTTCTTTGGGCATCATGTTTGACTGCCGTATGTATTTTCTTACACAATCCATCTCTTAGCAGAACATCCACAGTTCCTCTTGCCTTCTTCCTGTCTCTCCCATATCTTCTTCACAAGATTGTCTTCTTGCACATGTGGCCAAATCACCATAATCTGTTCTTGATTTTCTCTGCAACTGAGGCTACTTTAATTTTGATCTGAAGTTCTCATTTCTTTGACTGTCCCACAGTGTACATCCTACCACCCTTCTTAGGCAATTCATTTCTGTCACTTGAGGCATCCTCAACTACTCTGCCTTTACTGACCAGGTTTCTGTGACGTGTAGAAGCACTGGTTGCATCACAGTTTTGTACACCATACTGCTCAGCTTCTTTGGCATTCTTCTGTCACAAACTACTCCTGGCACTGTATCAGTTAGCTATAGCACCTCTCATTCTAACTCTGACCTCCTCATTCAAACTTCCCTTCTTCTCAGCCACCTATCCCATATACTGAAAGCTGCTAACCTGATTGGCTGTTTTCCCTAATACCTCAATTTTCAGCTTTTTCTGAGTTGTCCCATTTACTGCCATGACAACTGTCTTGAATGTACTCATTTTCATCCCATGTGTCTTCAGCTTTACATTCCAGTCTATTATCAATTGCTGACATTTCTCTTCAGAGTCTGCTTGTAGTGTGACATCGTCTGCTTACAGCAGCTTTGTTGATCTGTCCCCTTAAACCTGTTTGGTAATATTGCAATTTACCATTATGATCAGCAGTGGGCTGAGATGAATCCTGAAGCACACCCACCCCCCATGGGAACCCCTCTGCAAGTTATGCCATTGTACATAGCCCACACTAATTCTTCTGGGACTTCAGAGCCATCACAGTACTGCCTAAATCAGCTTTCTTAGGACCTTGTCATATGCTCTGTCCAAGTCTAGGAATACCCAATTGGAATCTTTCCTTCAAGGAGTTTTCTGTACTATCTGTCTCACTAACATTGGGTCTGTGGTACTGCAACCAGATCTGAATCCAAACTGCTTATCACCCATCTTACGTTCTACTATTCTGCATATTCATTTATTAATTACCATCTTTAGCACTTTTATGCAGTGTGCCAGGAGTTTGAAACCTCTGTACTGCCCAGAGCTGTAAATGACTGTCCCCTTTGCTCTTGCATACTGGCAGTCAGATGCTTATTCTCCAATCATCGGGTATACACTTTATTTCCATACTGCAATGAGTAACCTCAGGAGTTATTTCTTCCTTGACTCACCCAACATCTTAACAATATCTACTTTGACTTTATATGAACCGGCTGCTTTTCCTAACTTCATTTTAGTTTGCAATGTACTTACTCCGTTTAGGATGAGTTCTTCTTCCTCTTTCATTGTAGGCTGTGAATTGGACAGTACTGTTCTGTGGTGGTTTCTTCATGCAAAAGTTGCTGGAGGTATTCCTTCTATCTGCCTTTGATGTCCGTTGGACTGGTGCCCAGACTGGTGTTGGCATCCCTTATAAATGGTGACTGATGACTATCTTCTTTATCTTTCTGTATTTTCCTCGCTACTTGATAGAGTTTCTTTGTGTCATCTACTGAGTCACTTTCCAGAAGCTGGTGCATTTCTATCATGCCTTGTTCTTTGCCATTATGACTGTTCTCTCAGCCTTGCTTTGTAAGCCAACCAGTATTTCTTCTTAGCCTGGTCTGTTTCACTTCTTCCTGAACACCTTTCTTTTGCTAATTTCATGGATTTCTGCATTCTATCACCAGCTTTCCTTATGTACCTTATCACTATACTTAACTCGGATGCATATCTGTTCTATGGTCCTCACACATGCTGTTTTAAAATGCTGCCATTCTTCAAATCTACCTTTTTCTTCTTCTTCTTGAGGTTTTAGAGCCCTGAGTATTTCCTTGAACTACTGTGCTCCAGTCAACTTCCAGATCTTCAGCCTGGTCTTTGTTGACATTGAGCCTTCTGTGACCACTGCTTGCAGCTGATTGTGGCTACTAGTAGTTTATGCTGGGGTACCTACAGTTTCAGTCAGGGGATGACTTTGCAATCCTTACTAGGAAGAAGTTTACTTCAGTTGCATATTGACCACTCTTGTATGCAATCTTGTTACTGTCTCTCTATAGCGAACCATGTGTTGTCCATCATAAAGCCATTTGCTAGACAGAAGTTTAGAATGGCCTCACCTGTTCTATTGCTGTTTCCCCACCCATATGGACCCATGCAGTCCTCACATCCTGCTCTTTCTATGCCAGCATGGGTATTCAATTCCCCATTATCAACATCAACTCATTTTATGTCTTAAGAAGACTCTCTCTCTCTCATCCCAGTTCCCACACCATTTCTATTCTGTCCTCCCTTTGAGTAGTAGACTCTGGATCCCAACCAAGTGACTTTGCTGCACTGCCTTTTCACCTTGTTTCCTGGATAGACATAATATAAAGCCTTCTCCTTACTATCATTTCGTTCACTTCCAAGCTGCCCCTTGTCAGTGACTCTATATTCAGTTTAGCAATCTTTAATTTAACTTTGGCAGGTTGAGTGGTTCTACATTCAGCTTTCACTCCACAGATGTATCTCAAGTAAATCAAGATCGGCAAGTGTACACAAGCCAGTAGCTTACTCACTCAGAACAGCTGGGCTTTATGGAGGATGCCCACTAAGCAATGGATGGGCATAGGCCAAACATAAATAAATATGTGTGCATAGAACCACTCCCGCCATTATCATGGGTCTTTGGCATATGTCAGGTCCTCAACCCACATAGCAATAACAAATACTTATGCCCAATTTTTAGCAATATTTGTCAAACTGTTCAAAATACTATAGTCAGTTTTTACTCTGCCAAGTGGCTAAGTCAGCCACATGCAGACCCCACAGAGTTAATAGCAGGTGGTTAGGATCAAACCCTGCACTTTGTGCCTGGGAGGTAAAGACCTTAGTCATTCTGCCAACTGTGTATTCACTTGATAAACTTGTCAGGCAGTAATTCTTGGCAAAAGAGTCAGAATTGTTGGCAGACTAACATGGGTACAAAATGTGACCCCATGATGATTAGCTTAAAGAATCAAACTTACCTGAAACAGGGATGCAGAGATTCACCCACAGAATCAGGCCATAGGGAGGTAATTGGTGACCCTCTGGTAGTTAAGTGACCCACATTCTCTGACTAGGTTCAGCTTGAAAAAGCTGAATTGTATGGAGCAACCATGTGGGCTCTCCATTTGCAAAGTGAAAGAAGGGTATCATAGGTTTAAACGATCATAGGTCAGTACTAGACAATAGGCCAGTTAATTCTTTTAAAATATTGCCACTGCAGTTCCACTGGTACATCAAACTACTTCATCCCCCTATCTACAGGGGACAGGTGCTAGACCAGGGTAAATTTGCAGTTTCCCATCCGTTCTTTGTAGTTATGTTTGAAGATGGAAAGGGATGAATTTTGCCTTACAGAGACCAGGAGTTTGTTCCAAAGGTGGGAAATTATTTGAAGGCGATATCAGGCACATCAGCAAATTTATGTTACAATACAGGTTTAGCTCTGTTCAGCTTGTATTTCTATTTCTGCCAGTCTTATGGACAGGCAGTAAATCAAGCAGTACTGTCTCATTTACAGCTTTGCAGGCCAGACATATATTGCCCTGTAGAAGCCTATAGTAGAAAGAGAAGAGAGAGCTTTAGGCAAATGGCTCCATGGTGCAATGGTTAGCACTCTGGACTCTGAATCTAGCTATCTGAGTTCTAATCTCAGTAGAACCTGTCTTTCTATTTGACAGGGAATTGCAAAGTCTCACCTGTGGTAGTGCCTGGGTCCCTTATGGACAGGGGCAATCTGTAGGATACACAAGGCATAGGCACAAACCCATACAATTCTCTTGCCCCTAGGGGGCATATATTGAGTCAAATTGGGTTATATTGGCTAGGCTTGTAAAGGCACTTAAGAGGTAGCATCGTAATCTTCTATGAGCCTATAAGATGATGAAGGTAACAGCTATTTACTTAAATATGCACTAAAAGTTCAGAGATGAAGCCTGGAATAATTGGAAAAATAAACTTCTTCACGATTGATTAAAATAAATTTACCACTCTCAGAAACATAGCCAAACAATCCATTAGAAGGCAAAAATCCTCCCTATATAAAACAATCTTATCTCATTATATCCCCAAAATATTTTTGAAGAGAGGCTAGCCTTACCACAAGTTGCTCAATGCTTCAAACAACAACCCCTCCTCTGTCATACTATGTAGCAATATTAATCTATCCCCAAGGGACTTCATATTAAAAGTCAGCAACCTCTCCATTCTCCAAGCCACCCCCCCACTTCAACCCCCTACTACTTCAAACTAATAAAATATGAAGACACAGAAAACCAACTCAACAACATCCAAACTCCAAACATGACACCCTTCCTGCTTCTGACAACCTCTTCCCCTGGTTTATATATCATTACAGACAGTGCTTAATCTAACCCCTCTCACACCTACAACCTGTGTATCATCAAAAACATAATGCCGTCTTAAAAACAAAAAACAAACAAAAGCAATATATATATATATATATATATATATATATATATATATATATATATATATATATATATATATATATATATATATATATATATATATATATATATATATATATATAATGTTCTTAATCTAGAAAACAGTCATCATCAATCTCCTCTCCAAACAAACTAACCCTACCCACTGTTTTTACTTTTGGCTTTTGTTCATTATCCTGATCTTAGACAAGTTCCTTGAAAAAATACTCTGCAATCAATTTTCACAATACATTAATCAGTATCCCTCATCTCCCACAAAAAAAATACATCTTGTGGCCAGTGAGAAGCACCATGACAGTTATTTGGTTATTCTCAAATGGCATCCTAATAAACACTGACAAGGACAGCATCATTGGAGGCTTTTTCATTGATTTCACTAAACCTCTTGACGTTACAGACCACCCTCTTCTTCTAAACTCTTTGATGGAAATTCACATCAGCAATGACTCCTTACCCTGGTTCAGAAACTTCCTAGAAATTGGAAAGGGTGTTGGCTTAGTTTGTGCAGGTTGTGATTGACTTTCCTGTATATTCTTCTGTTAAGTTTGCCATCTGAATGTTCCACTTCTAACTTGATATAATGATAGTAAATTAAAAAAAATGGTGAAATCAAGTAGCTCAAAGAAATTTGAAAACTCTGCTTCTGTCTGCTTCCATATGAAAAACAGGTAGTCAGTAAAGCACCTGAAAATTATCACTTTGTCAAAAAGGGGTTCAGCTTTGAGATGGATTTGATCCCATGCAGCCATAACTAAACTGGCATATAATGGAGCCATCCTGGCTCCTGTTGCAGCTGCAGAAATTTGTTCATAAAGCTTATCGAACTGAAAAAAAATATTTTGCAACACTTTATTCAGTAGAGTTCACAGTGTGTTAATAAAATCATTTTCCAAATTGCTAAACCTAGCTAAGTAGTATCTTGTGTGGTATGGAATACACGTAAGTAATGAAGTTACATCAGTAACACATAATAGACCGTCATTAACATTGGGCTTCATTTTATCTAATAATTCTAAAAGTGCCAGGAGTCTTTTAGACAGTTTTCTGACCCCTGGACAATGGGGTTCGATACATAACCTAGGAACACTGTCATTGGCTCAGTTTTATAAAAGTCAGTCACCACTGTAGATCTAAATGACAGATTTCTTTGATCTATGTTGATATTAGGAATGCCAAAAAATCTAGCAATTTTAGGATGTTTCACCTTAAAAAACATACAAGTCTCATTGTTAATTTTTCTTGGCATAACAAGTCAAGTAAAGTAGAATTAATTTTCGAGAAATGATTTAGAATTGTTTTTTTATTTGACAGGTTCATAACAACATGGGTCTGCTAACATGTCTTCAATGGCTTTTGAATACTTGTCATTATCCATTATATTGACCTTCATTATTCTGATGCCTTTGTTGCATAGTTCTTTTAAGTGCTTCTCTTTCCTTGTATTCTAAAGTGTAGAATGTCTGTTTTGCCCTGATGTTGCATACCATGTGTCTTTTTTGCTTAGGTCTGAAATATGATCAGACATCTAGCAAGCGTTCATTCTCAAGGCACGTAGGCCGAGGCTTTCCACTCTCAGCACCTTTCTAGAAAAGTCTTAAATGCATGGCCCAGTCCAAGGTGGCCAAATCCACACCCTCTTGACATTGATTAAAAGCTAAGGCCTCAAATGGATCAGCAGTACATAGTTTCAGACTCCAACATACCCACTGAAGTTCCAGCAACCTCTTTATGCCAGGTTACTTTTCAGTTGCCTGCTACTGAGTGAGACCCAATCAGAGCCCTGTATGACTCCGGAGACCTTGCAAGACTGCTGATACTTCAGTGAACCATGAGTCATCATCTCCGACGGACCTCATGGGAAGAGATCCCAGGCACAATAATAGAAGGCAGTATTCTGAACCTCCACTTCTCAACCAGGCAGATGTCATGTAAAAATTAAAAAAAAAAAAAAAAAAAAAAAAGGCTAGGCATGTGGCCTTTCCCTTAGCAACTAAGAAAAATAGTGCATAGCTTTCTCACAGGGGTTGTTCAAAGCTGTTAGGTCTTTGAAACCTACCTGCTTTGGGTCTCCACAGCCACAGGTTGCTACTCAAAAACCTAAACTGGTTTCATCCTCTTCTGAAGAACAAGTCCACGATTGTCCTGTAGACTACTAAATTCAGCTGCATTCTCCAGGGCAAATCTCTTCCAATGAGGAGGACTCCCTTGTTGAGGAAGCTTCCTTTGGGAGACTATCCAGGACATGATAAAATACTTCACATGGCAATCCATGCAGTTCTGTGATGATCAGAAGAGGTATTAACCTCTTGGAGATGAGTACCCTTGGCTCTTCTCCAGTCCCTCTTGTCCTTGTGCCTTTCAGTCCACCTCCTCTGCACCTGATTCTTAACCATCAGCTCCTAAAAGAACAGACAGGTTTTACAAGGTGCCTGATGACTCACTATTTATACAAGAACCTAGTAGCAGACCTCTCTTGTATGATTCTCTTCAGATGAGCCCTCCATCTGCCCAGTGCTAATGCCCTACCTTCACACTAGGAGAGTAGAGCTATGGATAGATGGTGAAAGAAGGTTTACACCTCTATTGCACTTGCTTTTAGGGCAGTTGACTGTCTGACTCAAATGACAAAATACTTCATCTATGTCCTTCATTCTTTAAACAAAGTTATGTTTGGCCCTCTTACAGTAGAGTCAAACCAACAAATGCAGAACTTACTATTTCAGCCATCTTAAACAGCCCTAGAAAACATTAAGTGCAGTTATGATACAGTAGATATTTCTTCTAGGGCAACTGCCACTGGATCGGTTATCTGCAAATAAACATGGCTGTGCAGTCAGCCTATCGCTGAGGATTTCAAATCGAAACATTTAGAATCACTTGGACAAAGACATGCTGTTTGGTCGTCAGACTGCCAGTCTGTTCAGAACTCTCCAAGACCAAGGTAAGATTATGAAATGCTGCAGACAGGTTCTACTCTTCAGTCCCTAGATACTATAGGAACTCCTTCATTAGAAGAGGTCCTAGAATATTGCAAAAGCAACCCCCCCTAAAAAAAGGTAGTCTGACAAACCCAATAGGAAATCCCCAACTAAGAGGTCTACCTTTTGAAGTAAAATTTTGTGAGACTGCTGCAGCACCCCTCACCCCCAATAATCCTCTTTCCAAAAGATTGTTGCTCTCCCTGGCCAAGTGAGAAGCTGTTACCAGTGACAAGTGGGTCCTGTCCATCAAGTACAGTCATACCATGTCCTGGGAAAATATTCCCTGTCTAAAAAACATGCCACAACTTTTACACAACCAAATATCCCTTTTTTCCCACATTATTCAAGATTTCAAGTCAGCACCATTGAACAAATCCCAACAGACTTCATAGTAAAAGAATTTTACTCCAGGATTTTCTAGTGCTGAGCAAAGATGGGCAGTGGGGACCCATCCTAGACCTGTCTGTCCTAAACACTTGCTTAAAGGTACCATGTTATATTTATCTTGCATTTATATTCCCCCTGGTGAAAACATCGTGACCCTATAAAATATTCTCTTATGGGCTTCAAAAAATATCAACCTTGAGACTTACATTCTAGATGATGTCAACATTGACTGGAATAAAATTAATAACAATACTCCTACTCTCTCTATTAATCTTTATAACTTTACTCAACTAATAAACAGCATTGCTAGACCCAACAAAAATAACCCACCAGGGTCCATCCTAGACTGGATCTTAGTCAGCCATCCTAATAAGATCTCCAACTCTGGTATTTTACCTCATTCAGTAAGTGACCATCTTCCAGTCTTTATTCTCCGAGCTGCCCAACACCTCCCTCACCAACACCAATATGCCCATACTCGCAATCTCACTAATTTTAACCCCTCTATATTCTCTGAAACCCTTTAACTAACTGGGATATCCTTAAAACTCTTCCTCTAGATGACGCAGTGGTAGGCTTCAATACTACCTTCCTTAAAATTCTAAACTCTCAAGCCCCACCGCGAATAAAACAAATAAAACAAAACTCTGCCCCTTGGCTAACTAAGGACACTAAAACTCTTATGCATCAAAGGGACAAAACCTGGAAAATTTATAACAAAAATAAACACCCAGATACACTCCTTCAATATAAGCAACTCCGCAATCTAACCAAAAAAAAAAAAATCCTACTACACTAAACTACAGTCTACCCTCTCAAAAGATCCCAAAAATTTCTGGAATTCCATTAACTCCCTCTTACACCCAGGCTCCAAATCCAATCCTTGTCCCGACAATAACAAGACCGACACAGAAATTGCATCCCTTTTTAACTCCTTCTTTACCAATTCTATAGCCGAATTTGAAAAAATTATATTGAGCTCTCTCTGCTTACTGCTTCTTGCTTCTTGCTTGGTATGATGGATTCTGCTAAAATTCAAAGTCTGGTTATATTTGCATTCACAGTCTGTCGCATACAGAAACTTGCAGAATATACACTGATGAGAGAATATACTTTGCAGCACCTGTCTTTAAGAGCAGTAACCAATAACTTTTATAATAAACCAAACTGGACAAATGTTGCAGCTTAAAAGTACTGTTCCAACTTTACTTCTCATATAGTACAGATGATGTGAGAGATATAACATTTACCTCAGAACACCAAATGTGTCCCTACCATACCCCTAACAACTAGATTTAATACAGACTTTTTATACATATTTTAGTTAAACTCACACCCTCTAGGTTTTGGAAAGATACTGGCTTGATGACGCAAATGCTAACACATCTGTTCTTGTGCAAATGCTGATAAGTAAACTGTCTTCAAGAAAATGCCTTGTAAACTGTCTTCAAGAAAATGCCTTGTGGATTCTGTAAATGCTGATAAGTAAACTGTCTTCAAGGAAACGCCTTGTGGATTAGAAAAAGCACATTTTTAAACTTTCTTAGAAAAGCATGTCCTGTTGTCCAGTGAAAGCAGATTACATTCTTGTCACGTCTGTAAGAAGTCAGCTTTCTTGATGTGTGTGTAATACACTCATAAGCAAGTTCCTTATTTTTTTAAGCCACAGTCATTTAGTATGGTTGCTGATCACATATTACTAAACTCTGTTTCTGCATTTAAGCAAGATTTTTCTTTCAGCATATTTAGAAATTCATAATATCTAACAGAATTGACCAAAACCTTCTCTAAATCTACACCCTGCCCTCCACCCAATCCTTCTCCCCACTCCTGCTCTCCTAATCCCCCTCCCACTTTGCACTTAAAACCTGTATCCACCAGCTATATTAAAAAACATCTGACCAAACTCGAGCCTTGCTCTAATGCCCCCGACAATATCCCATCTCCTTCTCAAACTTGCAGCTGATGGCATTGCCATACCAATCAGTATTCTCATCAATAGATCCATCCAAGAATCTTATGTTCCCAAACTATGGTGAGCAACTTACATCCTGCCCCTTCATAAAGGAGGCAAAAATAATAGCACTTCTAATTTCCGCCCAATAGCCATTCTTTCCCCAATTTCTAAAATCCTGGAAAAATGTATCCACCAGCAACTCATGCCCCACATACTAAATAACCATCTCTTTACCCCTACTCAGCACGGCTTCTGTCCTGGTCACAGTACCATTACTGCTCTACTCTCTTTCTTGGATATTGTCAACCATGCCCATGAATCTGGAGACATTGTCTCTACTGTCCTTCTCGATCTTTCCAAAGCATTTGACACTGTATCTCACACACTCCTTCTCAACCACCTTTCTAACCTCAATCTCTCTATTAATTCCCTTTCTTGGTTCAAAAGTTATCTCTCAGACAGATCCCAAGCTGTGAAATGGCAAACAGGGACCTCTTCCTTCCTTCCTACCCCCACCGGAGTTCCACAGGGCTCTATTCTCAGACCTATACTCTTTAACGTGTTCATCAATAATTTTCACTCTACAATTCCTCATTCTTAAATAGTCCAATATGCAGATGACTCCACTCTAGTCTGCTCTGCCTCCAGCCTTCCCGAACTCCAGTCCAAGACCCAATTGGCCTACACTGCTACAGAGAATTGGATGCTTCTAAACCATCTCTCCCTTAATGCCAATAAATCCCACATCATCCTCTTTTCCCCCCTCTAAAGCTCCTCTACTTGATAAATCCTCTTTCAAGATTACAAGCCTCACCCACTCCACAATAGAAGTTGTTACTCATGCCAAGCTACTTGGTGTTACTATTGATGAACACCTGAAATTTAATACTCATGTTCAACTAAATATAAAAAAAAAACTACCAGAAGCTTGGTATGCTTTATAGAAACGCTAACTTCTTAACATTATTAGCTACAAGACAAACCCTCGCTTCCACCTTCCTTCTACCTTCTTTATTATATGGTGCTCCTCTTCTAACAAACCTAACAGCTTCCATCTCCTCTAAACTAGAAAGTTGCTACAACAAAATTGCCAAATTCGCCACTAACTCTTCTCATTCTACTCACCATTGCATCTCCCTCCATAGTCTCCAATGGCTCGAACTCCCTAATCATCTTGACTACCTCCAACTTACTACTGCCCACAAACTAGTTTTCAAACCCAATGCTTGCCTAGCTCTTTCAAATATCCTACCTTTCTATACTCCTCTCAAGCCCCTAAGATCAGGCCACAGAAATCTTCTTTCTGTACACAAACCTAAATGACCACCTGGTCACCTACTCCTTTCTTATACTATAGCAAAGAAATGGAACCTACTTCCTCCCCAGCTAAGAATCACCACAAGTCCTGAACAATTCAGATCTCTACTGCATTCTCTCCTCCTCCAAAACAGGAAATGTAATTGTATACTTCTCACCTAGGTCCTATTACTTTCCTAGCTATTACTTTCCCCCTCCTGCCCCTCATCTCTCTAATCTTTCTTCTGCTCCCCATACTCTACATTTCTTTTTTTTCCCCCTGTAATAATCTCGCTGCAGATACCCTTTAAATCCTCACTTCCCCACTGCTTATATGCCTTCTCCTGCTACTCATCTTTTCCCTCTTCTCTCAGCTACTCAATCTGCATTCTTCTACCAATGTATATGTATATATATATATATATATATATATATATATATATATATATATATATATATATCTAGTATTTCACTTTATTAAATTAAGTGTGCAATATTAAGGAATATGCCGCTTTAAAAAGTGCAAAGTGTTTGTTACATGGAGCTTTTCTCCCCGGGCCTCCACTGAAAACGGGCCTTCGGGCCCAGTGGGCATCCCTGGTTATCAAACTAGAAATAAATAAAATAAATAAAAATAAATAGAAAATAGATGCTTCTTACTCCAAATAGGTAAGGCTCTCTCAGATACATCCCAAATGTCAGATGTGTCATACAAGGCTTCATTCTCTTACCCTTTCTGTTCTCCCTTTTTATTAGCAAACTCATCTATGATCTCTACAGCTTCCTGATCTTCTCTATGCTGATGACATGGTCATATACAGATTATATCCCTCCCACACTATAATCCAATCCCAACTTCAGGCTGATCTACATGAACTTCAGCAATGACTAACCCAACATAACCTTCTTTTAAACTCTACCAAAACCAAAACAATTCTGTTAGGAACTCCCTAAAGATACTTTAATCCTCCAAAGTAACTTATCATCTCTGACCTAAATGACTCTATGATTGAAACCACAGACTTCTTCAAATACCTACACCGTTGGTTCAACCAATCTTTCAATTTCCACACAGAGAGAGAAAAAAAATCCAGAATAAACTCACTACTCTTCTGGGCCAAAAATAATTCTCCATTCCTCTCAACAGCAGCCAGGTCAGCCACTATCAAAAGGAGTCTCTCTAACTCAACTCAGATACACCCTTCCAATAATCTCTACAGCCTACAAACAAAACTCCACAATTCTCCAAACCATCTCAAATTCAGTTTACACACTTATTACAGATCCCCCCATCACACTACTGTCCCACACTAAACTGTTGCAACAGCACTCATTCACCCTTTTCTATGCAAAACGTCTTGAAAAACATCCCCTATAACTTACAGAGCTTGTCACCATATGGGTCTTCCTCTGTCCACACCAAGATCCTCCTCCTTATAATCCACCAAACATGCCTTTTCAATATTTGCTTCTTCTGGTTCTGGGAATCTCTCTCCCCAACTCTTAAGGAAAACAGAATTAAACAGCATCAGAAAAGAATGTGTTTCTCACCTTCAACTTCTAGCTAAATGTACCTCTTCCATCCCAAGGGAAATATTACCAAATTCTATCATTAAGAACCTGCACTGTTATCCAGTAAAACCCACCCCATCCCCATTGTCTCTTCTTATATACCCCACATTTATTCCACCAGTTTTAAACACTTGCTGTCACTATCCTCTCATCTTAATCTCATCAATGTTCCAAACTTGTGCATATTGTATATCACATTGTGTGGATATTCATCATTTTAATGTTAAATGTCTAAAATTCCATTAATATCTTATTATGTATCCTCTACCGATATTGCTTAACCTGTGAGTATGTATTTTATCTCACCCAGGTAATGTATGCAGGTGGTCAGTCTTAATCAGTGCACTAACTTGCTAAATTAAAATAAAAGTTTAAGGAGTTCATACCTATGAGATTTTGGTGAGGAACTGCAGTAGGTTATTGAAGTTTGGTTCAGTGTTTGGAGAGGTACATACTAAAGAGTGCATTGTATTTTAATATGAGCCTAATGAAGGATAAGTAGAGAAAAATCATGATCTCTTTAGACCAAGAGACAATACCTATAGTAATCAATTGGGTGAGGTAGAAGAGTTTTCTGATACCAGTGGGTACATGAATGTCAAATGAGAGTTTGTTATTCACAAAGGTTCCAAGGTCATATTTTAAGGGGGGGTCCTTTTATGTGATTGGTGTGTTAGAGTTCCTGTTTCCAAAACTATACAATGCTCCATTTTTTGTCATCCAGCTTTAGATCATAATCATTGCACAATGAGTTTGTTTGAGTTAACCCCCTTAAAGGATTTGAGTGTCTTCAGGGAAGCTGATGATAGTTCCAAGCTTGCAATCACCTGCAAACTTGGTCCACCAGAACCCTTTATATCAGATTTGACATCACATATGCAGATGCTAATTATAAGTGTTTCTGAAATAAGTAAGCCTCTTGAAAGATCGATCTACTGCTGTCAAGTGACATCTGAGTCCTCTAGTTACCCTATGTATGAACAGCCACCACCATCCACAGAGTGTATTAGGCAAGTAGGGAATGGAAATAAATTGCCAGACCTTTTGTCCGTATCTCACACACACACACACACACACACACACACACACACACACACACACACACACACACACACACACACACACATTTAGAGTGCATGTTTTTGGAATGGGGAGGAGTACCCACAGAAAAAACTCATGTGAACACAGGGAGGACATGTAGACTCCACACAAAAGGTACCCTAGCAGAGAACCAAACCAGATAACCTCTTGCTGTAAAACTGCAGTGTTACTCTCTGTGCCACAGTCTCACCCTGCCTCTTGGAAGGATGGTATTTCACTAACTGTAATATGATGGTGTCAATCAGTGAGCTGTTGGCAATCTAGTGGGTTACATAACAAATTATACTGTGTTTAACCAGTCTGTCAGTGAAGCCAGAATAGGGTATAGTGTCAAAGGCCTTAGCTAATCAAGTTAAGTTGTGTTGCAGAATCAGCCTTAGCTGTGGAACCTAAACTGAGTCATTTTGGTAGGGTCCACAGCTGACCTCCTGCATACCATCTCACCCTCACCTGCAATCCCCTTCCAACTACTAGCCTCCTGGACTTAAGATTATTTCATATAAGTATCAGAAATATATGCCATTGCAGTGTATTACAAACAAAACAATCCCTGTGATTCAGAAACACAACAGGAGGAAGGGGCAACATCACAGATAACCCTTCTTTAGTTAACTTATTTCATCATGAGGCCCAATTAACAATTAATGGCATGGAAAACTCAGTGCAAGACAAGTAATTTATTAAATATGCAACTTACAACTGCAGCAGGGTCTGTAGTGAGTGCATGTACTACTTCACAAAGCCTTGCATCTTAAGCCCCACCCACGCACTACAAACACTACACATTCAAAGACCCTACATACAAGTTCATTCTTGCTTTTAATTTTCTTCAGCACTCACATATCATTTCACTGTGAAAAAACATGCACAGATGTGCTCCCTCCACCAACTGTGCAAATGATGACAACTGTAAACTGCCCTTTGTACATTGTAACTTGGGTTGTCTATATCTGATGCACAGTATGGCCAACCTATGCATGGGTAAGCATAGCCTGGTGGTGGGTTTGCATGCATCACGTTTACTGCATAGTATCTGCATTACTGTGGGCCAAAACTATGTGCAAGCCAAAGCCTCTTTGCCAGTGCCACTGCATATTGTTCCCTCCTCCATCTAACAGGTTCATCCCTGCTGCTGGCTCCTTCACCAGCTTTTCATCTGGCTCAGTCTCCACCGTCTGACATGCCTGAGGCTGCTCCATCTGCAACTTCCCTTTGTGATGTAATTGCCACCTAAAAATAATATTATGTAACATTGCATATACTGAAAATACTTTTGCATACATGCCAGGATCATACTGCAGGACACTACCAGAATAATCCAGACATTGAAATTGTGCCTTAAGCAGCCCAAAGAAATGTTTTACAATGACATGTTCCCCTGCTCTGCCTCATTTTTTGAATTTCTAATAGGTGTCATCAGTCAGGTTCCAAGACATATCTGTCATCATGAATAAGATGTGCCTGTGAGAAGTAGTTCAGAGATGTGCCATTTGTAGGAATTATAACTGCCTAGGTGCCTGCAGACAGATTGTACTTGATACCCTGTACATTACTGACCAGTAGGCAGTTAATGGCTTACTTATTTCTTTCCTGGAGGGGCCTTTATTTCAGTGTGGGTGCAGGCTATGACCCCCAGTACCTCTGAAAAACTGGCTATATCATAGAAATTATGCATGATATTGCCTCTGTCATATGTAGTATGTGGGAATCACAAATGCTCCTCCATATGCAGCAGCATGGCATACAGAAAGTGATGGAGCAATTTTGTGACAGATGTGTGAAATAACCTCTTTCTGTCTCCAGTTGGTTGCTGAAAGGTCCCTGCAGCTAGTATATGTAAAGCTACACATACCTTGGTATCCACTGGGACTGGTACTCCATTTCTCCAGTGGGTCAGCAAATGAGACCAACATGTGTCCTGATTTGCAAATGTTTGTGCATCAGCACTGATTCAGTATGTGTGGTGTTTTTATCCTTTCTCCATGGGTGTTACAATGTCTATATCCTAGTCTTCTCAACCTATGAGGTCAGTCTGGTGGGTGGATAAGAGAAGTTAATAGCATTTTGGCTCCTAGTAAGAAATTGATTTGGAGTAAAATAATGACTATAGATAAGAAATTAGGTTCAAGCCCCAAAACCAGGGAGACAGAAAACAGTTTGGTCTAATCTGGCTATATGAGATCAGATTTAGATGTACAACAATGCACTGCTGCTTAATTCTGCCATTTATACAACTTTAACTAGCAGGCGAAGCTAACCAAGATTCCTAAGAACGAACCTGAAAGTGCCTGCATCTGCTGAATACAGTCTTGCGCAGCACTATGTGTAGCAATGCCCGCCCACTATTAAAGAACCAATAAGACAGCAACTAGAAATATAGACAGTAGTGTCCACCCCCCAGAAACAGCAGCAAATTATTTCCTGCCACTAAATAATCAGTACTTCTCTTAGAAAGTTTAAACCCTAACCAGAAAACCAAGTGAATGTGTAATTTAATGTAAGATTAAAGTAAAAGTGGGCAAAAAAGTGGAAAGTCACAGGGAAAAACTTTGTTTAGGAAAATGGGGATTTAAGCTAATGAAATAACAAAGAAGAATGCTCAGTATAACAAAAACAATGATCTATTAATCATACAAATAGCTAGGCTACTGTAAAACACATAATATAACTGATTTTTTTTTTTACTGGAACTGTAATTTAATGTAAAAAGTGATTAAAAACTACAACATTTCAACATTTCAGGGAGAATACTTTGATTAACTTGAGGGAAGTGCAATCTGATACTTTAACAGACATGATTGTTTAAGCTTTTAGAACACAAAGCCAGTCACTTAATCCAAACAAGCTATAAAAAATATAAAACTTGGTAAAATAGGTAATAAAATAAAAAATAAAAAAAAATAAAAAACACACCAGTATCACAATAAGTGCAATAAGGATAAAGTATTTTCCTGTATTTATGTGAGGTAGTAAATAAGAAATGTCAACAAACCTCTCTCAACATGTGCTACCAGCTCAGCCCCCTGAATTCTTGGGAAAAGACACCGGCAAATTCCTACAAATGCTGTTAAGCTAAGGAGATAAACAAAAAAATCAGCAAGAAAGCAGCTAGGTGGATGAAATATGGTTTCCTTATATATCAGAAACTGGTGTTGACATTTCAGTAAGACAGGATTAACTTCACCCTGGAATAACATAAAGCTGTACTTTTCCCTTTCCCTAAAATTCCACATCAGTTAGTGACATTGATGGTACATCAGTCCATGGGGAAGATTCACCACTAGTAACAAAGTTTATATACACGGGCTCCTTTACTGCAAAAAGTTAAGCTGGCTGTGGTAGCTTTGAGCATTTGGGATGAAAGATTTCAATTCCCAGATTAGTCTCTCTATTTGCTAGCAGGTAACATAAATATATTTTTGCTCCAGTAACCCCCAAATTTGATATAATGTGAAAGAAAAGGGAGGTTTTTTCTGTCTAATGGGATAGATGGGACCGGATGCATGTTGGCAAATGAGAGCTGCCTCGAGATCTGGTGGGAGGTTAATGTGTTTTCCTGTAGAATACAAGATTGTTTAAGTACAAGACACATATGAGGAAAACACTGATATTGGTCAAAATTATTCTGTAAAGAATGCAACAGAAAGAAATAAAATACAATTAGTGGATTTACAGTTGGAGGAGGTAGCATCATCAGCAGGGATGCAAACGTTTTTGCAGTAGTTCTAGAAGAGACTATATAGAAGGGTGTACCTCTGGCAGAAATCAGAGGGTAGACATTTCAAGAAGATGATTAACTTTACCTGGGAATAATAATATTTTCAGTTATAATCAAATTTGCAAATATGCTGTCACTATGGTGGAATAAGTTCTAGAGGAGGTTAAAAGAATAGGAAGTGTGAGAACCCAATGGTGAATGTTTGGGAAATGTTGCTTTAGAGGTTCACTGTGGGAGCTAATTTGTCATCTAAGCTTCACTGGAGATAATTGACATGCTGCATCCAGTACATTAGCCTTTATGTGCAGGATCTGGAATATGGCAAGATGTGGAGCAGTCTGACATAACAGGTCCAGTTGTTCATGACTCTGGTCTTGTCAATTGCTTCAACCTGTGCAGAGAATCCTCCATGATACATCACACATGCCAGACATGGTTTCACATGGATGTGGGCATATTTCCAAGTTATGACAACAACTAGTTGAGACAGTGACATAGCTAAGGGTGTGGGATGCATATGTTTGTTGTATGCACCTGGCTTTGTTCTTATGGGATAAAGATGTGATGACCCTGTTAGTGAGATTCTTGGGGATATCCCTGCTGAAGGCAGTACCTCTAGTTCATTCACCCCTGCTATGGCTGCTTGGGAAGCAATTTATATATTTATATTTTTAACTGGTGTAAAACACTCTTCAAAGTGGTCCATTTTTAGACTCATCTTAGGAACACTGTCTAGTTAAGTGACAATTTTCACATTCACACAATCAGCAAATAGAGGCTAAGGGAATTAAACTGTGGACTATAGGGTGATACGTATTAACAGATCATAGCCTTACTCCTCTTAGCTAACTGTCAGGAAGTAGTCTGGATGTATTCCATTACTAGAACCTTGAAGCAGACTGCTCCATCCAATACCATGTCTTTGTACAGAATGTTCACTAAGCATTATTAATTAGAGATCCCTGGTCAGATGAAGGAAGGAAAGGCACTGGAACTGGTTACATGATGGAAAAAAATGAGTAGTCTTTATGCACAAATAACATCTTAATGTTTGTTCTGGAATGTAAAATTCAGTCAAAACAGTATTTAGGGATATGCTACTAATTTCATTGTATATGCTACTAAATAAAGTAGAAAAACTACATGCTATAATGAAAGTCATGCAATGGCAATGAGAACTGGGAAAACTCTTATTTATTTATTTATTTGTCTTTTGTTTATCCGGAAAGTCATTTTAATCATTACTTTGCAGGCAGTATTGAGACAAACAGTAAATATATTTATCATATACTGTAGAAGTTATATTATTTCACATAAATCAAAGAGATGCTAACATGTAATAACTGGAGATACAAAGAGCAGTGATAATGCACATGGGCCCATTATATGTATATTGAGTATACTAACATTACTGAGGTAAAAAATCACTAGAGCAGGAACAAAAATATAGAATGGGAGAAGGGTATAAGCAGAAATAATCAAGAAAAAACATAAGCAGAAAAAGTTCTGATAGTGGAAAGGTTGAGATACCAGTAGAGAGGCAAGATGATGAGGTTGGTAAGGAGTGGGTATTAGCAGGAGAGGATTAAGGATATAGGTTAGTCAGAGGAACAGTAGTGTGGATGAAAAAGAAAGAGACAGGGATAAGAAAGATAAAAGAGTCAGGATAATTAATACAGAGGTTGGCAATGGAGGAGAAATACAACGAAAGTTGGGTTTAGTCAGCATGTGGGCATGAACATAACCATGCGGAGGTTAGGAGTTGTTTTGGGTTGTGTTTGAAATGTGTGGTAATTTTATCTTGTGTTTGAGCAGGTGGGATAGAGTTCCAGTGTTTAGCAACATAGACTGAGTAAACTGAGTCACCTGCAGTGTTATGAGACTTTTGTTCTTGGTGTGGAGATATTTCTTCTGTGAGAGGAGATTCCTAGGAGGGAAGCAGTGTTTGAAGATGATTTTTAGAGATGAGCAGGGGTCAAGTTTGTTTATTATTCTGTGGACATTCAGCATTTGGGAGTAAATAAGGTAGTTCAAGCCAGTGTAGGTGCTTCAGTGCCAGGCAGTGGTGTGAACAGTTGGAAGCTGGATAAAAAATTAGCTATTTTACTGCAGCAAACCTCTAGTTTATTTTTAAGGTAGAGTGAAGGTTAGTCATTACATAGAGAAGGTACATTTCCATGTAATGCAGTGCATATTGTATGCATACCTACTCATAACATTTGCACTGTAATTCTCTATACCAGACTTCAAGATTTTATTTAAAAGTGATTACTTATAACTATCAACATTTCATATCTGCTCTGTTTAAAAAATATGTAACTTTAAAAAACTCTAAAGGAATCCTACGTGTGTATCTACAGCTCCTCACAAATAGAAGTATTCCACTCCAATTCATTTTAGACAAGGAAGACCTCCTGTATGTTGAATCTTGTTTCACGTAGGACTTGGCCAAATGCTGAATATTGTTTTGTTTGTTGTCAGCGTGCTTTACCCTTTACTCACTGTTGTGTAACATCTAGTAAAGTGAGTTGTGCATTGTCTCTTTTTCATGTAAAAGTAATTTATATTCATCAACCATTCTGTTATTTTGTTATAATGTTGACAATGATTTAATACGTAAAACACCTAGGTGGGGGGAGGATATCCAGAACACCTAAGCATTAATCCACTTCCTGACCTGTTAAATTAGGAGTTACTGGGATTACAGATTTTAAGCAGAATTTAAAACAATGATAGTTAAATAATGTTAATTACACTCCCTTCCTCTTCCTAATAATTCTATTTCTACATCTCCCCCTCAACATACTCCTCAAACATCCTCCTGCACTACAGATAACTCACATCTTCCCTCTAATAATATTTACTCTCACCCTCTAAACAACATACAACAGGCTTCCCAACCACAACTCATTCTCTCTCCTATCCCTACCTCTTACATCAAAAAACATCTTCATAAATTAAAGTTGTGCTCTAACTCTGTCAATGGAATTCCTGCCATGTTTCTAAAATTTGCTGCTGACTCAGTGGCCTATCCCATTAGCATACTGATAAACAGATCTATCCATGAATCTGACATCCCTGAACTTTGGAAAAAAAGCCATCATCCTACCACTTCACAAAGGTGACCCTCAACCGACATGTTGAGCTTTCGACCCATCGCTATACTTTCCCCTATCTCTAAAATTCTAGAAAAATGTGTGCAAAAACAACTCTTAGTCTACCTACTACAATACAATATTCTCTCCACTACACAGTATGGGTTCTGTCCAGGACATAGCATATCTACTGCACTAATTTCCTTCTCAGACACAGTAAATAAGGCCTGTGATTCAGGAAACATAATTTCTGCCCTTTATTTGGACTTATCAAAAACATTCAACACCATCTCTCACCCTATCCTCCTCTCCCAGCTCTCCAGTATAGGTCTGTCTCCCCAGTCCTTTAACTGGTTCAAGAGCTATCTCTCCAACAGAGAGCACACTGTCAAATGGCAGAACTCCATTTCCACTTATATTCACAACTCTACTGGTTTTTCCCCAAGGCTCGGTTTTAGTCCCTCTTTTGTTTAACATTTTTATTAATAACCTCCACCAAGTTATCAAGCAGGAATCCCTTGTCCAGTACGCAGAGGGCTCTACCATAGTCTGCTCTGCTCTTAACTCAGATATACTAAAGCAGTCCAACCAAGCATCATTTTTCACGGTGAAAAAATGGTTTCACAAAAATCACCTTTCTTTAAATACCAAAAAGACCACACTTACGATTTCTACTCCCAAGAAAAATACACCTATTAATAAAGACAACTTCAAAATCTCTCTTAACTCTGCTAAGATTGAGTTAGTAACCCACACTAAACTGCTAGGGGTAATAATTGATGAAAATCTCAGATTTGATTTTCACATTCAAAATAATATAAGCATGACTCACAAAATACTCAAATTACTTTATAGACATAACAGGTTCCTCTTCCGCCCCTCTAAACAAACTTTAGTTCTGTCTTACCTTTTACCATCGCTAACTTGCTGTGCTTCCTTACTAACCAACCTGCTGTCTTCACCAATAAGAAAACTAGAAACATGCTATAACAAGATTGCTAAATTCACCACAAATAGTTACCACTCTACACATCACTGTATTGCCCTAAAACAATTACAATAGTTGGAACTCCCCCACTATCTACTCCGCCTCCAGCTCACTACCACACATAAACTGATTTTACAAGCTTCATGACTGTCCTGCACTCAGCTCCCTTCTAACCCTATACAACCCAGTCAGAACTCTATGATCTGAACATCGACATCTTCTCCAAATTCACAAACCCAAGCTACCTGCAGGCCAGTTATTGTACTCCTGCAGCACTACCAAGATATGGAATAACCTACCTCCTTCTATCTGCTTATAGCAATGCCCTTCCAACTTTAAAAGTGCACCACACAATCATCTTCTCTTCAAACGCTTATGTAAGTGTTGGATTACACATACTGACATCACTTAAGTCTACCTACAGAACCCTGTAACTGATCAAGTCAGCCTCTGCTAAGGTTTTTCTTTGTACTTTCTATCTTTTTATTTTGTACTCCTTCTCTTGATTCTTCTTAACACTGTTCCAGCTCTCCCCTTTCTTCTCTTTCCACTTCCTTACTTCCCTTTTTCCTCTCTCCTCTCTGTAATTACTATTGTTATTATTTTCTTTTCGTCTTCTATCTCTCTTTCTCTCTCTCCTACTTCTTGTTGTCTCTCTTTCCCTCCCTTTTTGCATTTATAAAATAACATCCTCTCTGCCCTTCTCAAAATGTCATATTCATATGATTCTGCAAGGTTGCTCAGTTTTATGCCAGTCATATACTTTTTTTTTTGACACTCGTTTCACTCTATCCTGAATTTTTTTTGTTTTCACTATGTTTTACATCCTATTATTATTATCTCTGTATACTGGGACTTTGGTTAACCTTTTTGTATTATTTCTGTTTTTATTCGGTCTATGTCATGTTATATAATTCCTATGAAATATGTATATATTTTTGTTCTTTCTTGCAATTTTATGTAATTCCTTATGTCATTTTTTTTCTTCCATTGGAACTTTTCTCCCTGGGCCTCCACTGAAAATGGGTGATCCTGGCCAAGTGGACTTTCCCGGTAAACAAATGCCAATAAATAAAGTAAATGTAAGTGTGGGCATATCTTGTCTGTTTAATTGCTTCATTGCATTGTTTCTTCTGTTTGTTTTCAAGCAGCCTACTTTTCTGTTTTCCTAAGGTGGTTTGGCGAGTTCAGTATATTTTCTGAAATTAATTATTCTGGGAGCCAGTGTCCTTGATTAATTCAAAGGCTATATTGCAGTGAAAGTGGTAATATCTGATTTGCATGTACCATGTTTTTTTTTTCAATCTGTTTCAAATCAGCTGATGAAACTGGTTTCTGAACCTCAGAGTATTTCAGTACGATTTGAGCAAGACAAATACTTAAATGTTCTAATAACACCCATTTTATGAAGCACCCTGAAGCTATTAAACAGACATGTCCACAGTTACCAAATTAAAGTGCTTACCTTTTTAAGAACAAAATCCTGATGTCTGGCTACATAAAATTAACTTGTGATATTGTTTCATGTGCTGCTGACATTTTAATTACAGAACTCATAGCAAAGACACTTTTCTACAGCACTGTAGACATGTTTTAAACTGGAAATAATTTATAACAAAAAAGTCACAGAGCATTGCTCCATTTATTTATTAGTGGAGAAGAAAATATCATTTAGTATTAATTTAATCATAAAAGGGATTTGAATGATTAAGTTACCTGGCACACTGTAAATGCTGATCATACATTTGATACTACTACTGCAGAAATGCTCATGTATTTCAACATATTGTCATACTTATTAGCAGCAAATGAAGCAATTGCAATAAAAATCCCCAGTATTTTGAAAATGGTTAAGCAAATATGAACCAGCTATGGCAAAATCCGTTTTATTGGTTTTAAAATGCCTGGAAAGATGTTTGATATCTGAAAACTAATTTAACATAAATTCTTCCAGTTCATGGTCTAAGCAGTGTTACTCAAGAAGTGATGTCATACATATAAAATGTCAGACAAAACCAGCTTTAAGGCTTTAAAATTCTGGCTTCAAAACCCTGGGAAGGAATTACATCTGGTAATGTTACAGTTATAGGTGTACAACTACAATAATGAAATGGATCCAGTTCTGAGTTCTTCTAATGACCATAACATATTTTGGTGCTACTGCTAAATGCTGTAGTTCTTGTATATTGTCATTTTTGGTGGTTGCTACTGTCATTTCTTATTGTTTTCCAAGACTGATGCAATTATACTTTGTGTTGCTTTATCTAAGGCAGAGCATTACTAGTTTATGCAACATGTAGTATTTAAACTGGTTTTGAAAGTACCCACCATCATTTCTGGAAAAGGTACTGCTGTTTTTTTTTTCTCTGTCCAGGAGACTCTTAAACAGAAACATTAATTATTTAAAAAAAATGGCACACTGTAACTTGTACACTGGCCACCTGAAATGGACAGGTGCTGCAGGAATCATTGATAAAACTTTTATCCCTTTTTCAAATTTGTCTGTAGCTAGATGTTCCTTTGTAGACAACTGTAGGTTTATGTATATCAGGGTAATCAAGGGTGCTTTGCGACTTGCTGATTCATTCGTCCAGCATGCAGCTGGAGACTGTGTTTCTTGAAATGCTGTCTGCTGGCAGTACAAAGCATGCTTAAGCATGCTTGGATTTCAGTGGTCTGCAGTCACAATCTTCAGAATGCCCTGTGGGAGGGGAGGCAGCTGACAGAAGAGACAAGGAGGAATGTTACAAAAAATATGCAAGGTTCTAAAACAGGTGAACGGTGCTGACAGCTGTGTCTTAGAAATGCAAACACTAGATCGAAATGATATGAGTAAACTGTCATATCAAAGAGCAAAGAAGTCAGATCTTTACAGAGATAATAATAAAGAACAGGTTGAGTATACATAGTAATCGTGGGAAAAGGCATGAATGGGTTATGATTTTAAGGAAGGGTGGGACATATCTTGTGAGATAGTCTGCACAAGATTTGGTGTAAAAATGGTGAATGCAAGCTTGGTAAAGGATATGATAAATCAGGCTGTTGTGGATAGTCACTTTACCACTGTTTTTGTGTGTAGTTGTCATGTGAGGCAGTAAATAACTGCTTAGTGAACTGGAAAATATGGGAGCCTTTGGTAGTCAGGTGCTTATAAAATTATGCTTACCCTTTATGTAGTTTTGCACTGCAAATTAGCCTTGTAAGGCATGAATATAAAAAGGTTGTTTATCCCACATGCTACCAGTGGTGTTGCCCGTCATGGTTACTAAGGTTGTAGTGCATTTGTCAAAACATCTTTTAAGGGCAAGGAAGGATCTTATGTTCTTAATAAACTAATCTGTACACTTGTCTCAAAATGGTTTGGACTTTTTAACATGAAACTAAACTTTGTTAGGCTAAAAAAGGTTAACTATTTAACTGAAAATCATTGAAACAGAAAAAAAATGATACGGGGGTATAACCCATGTATAAATGTAAACTTATACCACTTTTCTCTACTGCTTTTAACTTTATAAATCTTCTTTCGGCTTTTCCTGGTTAGGGGTTGCCACAGCAGATCATCTGTCTGCTCATGATTGGCAGTGGAGTTTTATGGTGTCGAGTTGCCAGCCCAGCATGAGCATCCAGCCTTCCACAGAAGGCACACACACTCACACCTAGGGCCAATTTAGAGTGTCCAATCCACCTACTGCATATCTTTGGGATGTGGGAGGAAACTAGATCACCCGGAGGAAACCCATGCAACCACAGGGAGAACATGCAGACTCTGCACAGAAGGCACCCCAGCCAGGAATCAAACCAGAAAACCTCTTGCTGTGAGGCGGCAACTCTAACTGCTGCACCACTGTGGCCACCCTCCTTTTAACTTTATAAATCCCAATGTTTTATTTAGATTACTTAATCTAAAGGGAGCCTACTTACATTCAAAATGCTGTTTCAGTTTTCCTGCTTTATCTACAGGTGAAGTCAAGTACTTTAAGTCTAATGAAGTCGGTGAAATATAGTTCATTCAGTTTTGTCTTCATTTTAATGAACTGATTTTAAATGGCTCTTAGAAATGTTTGTCCTGCTGTATTTTATATGGCACTTCATCCTACAAGTCTTGTGCCATGAGGCTCTGTTAGCACAACCCACATCATTTAGTGCTGTGACATTTCTGGTATCTGTTGGTGTTGACAGTAATACTTATGCTAGATTTGCAGACTTGATGAAGACCACATTCCATTTCCAATACCCCACAGGTCTGCCTAAAACTGTAGATATACAAGAAATAATATTTCATTTCTTTGATGGTTGTTTTGACTTGCCTGCATGTGTGCTTTCCTTTGGTGAAATTTAAATGCACCTTGTATTATTTTCCATTTTGTTAACTTTGCTTATATCAGGGAAATGGGAAACAGATTGTCTAAGGACCTTGTGTAATTTTCTAAAATTACCAGCAGAAATAGGTACACTGATTGTTGATGTGTCTTTCGGCTTTTCCCGGTTAGGGGTCGCCACAGTGGAACTCCGGTCTACTAATGATTGGCAGTAGATTTTTACATGCTGGCTTGCCGGGCCTAACGCACAACCTTCAACGAAGGAACACCCATTCACGCATGTCGCCACACAGAAGACGCTCTAACTGAGAATCGAATACACTTTAGTAAATAAATAAATACATTATTTAACCTACATATTTAGAGAAATACCAAAGGTTTTACAGCTTTTATGCTAAACTGTAAAATACAACAAATGTCAGTCTAATACTTAGTGAAAGCAGTTAAGAGATCACATGCATGAGCATAATTGCCATCTGTAGTGTAAACCAGTAGGTGTGATGCCTAGAAAACATCATTGCTAAGTATAAGCAGCCTGAATACAAACAGATGGGGATGAGACATTTAAAGTGCTGAATCAAAGAAATGGCTGAAATAACCTGCAGAAATGTGGAGCTGTACAGAATTTCACAGATCTGCTAGTACCTAAATGAACACTTAAAATGCATTTATTACCTTGCACTACACTTGTCTGATTGCATGCTTAACTTATATGTTCTATCTTCTAACAGCATTTAAATGTTTTATCTCCCCAACAGCCCACAGTATCTGCTGATTGAGATCTTTACCACATGGTACAGGGGTTGACTCTAATAACAGGTGACTAGCTAGAATTAAAATGACCCTTCAGGGCAATTAGCCTAATATCTATCTATGAAGGGAGAAGATAAGATATTGCTAAAGAATTCATAGAGTAGTCAGTAAGAAAGGGTTTGTTTCTGTAGAGCATGGCCAACTTTTGGTGAGTTTTCTTGATGGCTTGAGTGATACATTGATCTTATTTTAAGTTATTATCAATTAAGGCACCAAGAAACTTGTACTGGAAACTGTTTCGATTCAGGTATTATTTGTCAATATGATGTTGAAGGATTGTTTCTATGCTCACAGAAATTTGAGTAAAAACAGCATTATTATTTTATTTTTTTTTTTTTTAGCATTTAAAAGTAGTTGGCAGTAATCTAGCCAGGCCTCAACTGAGGAAAAAGAGTGCAGAGTCACGTTGTGGAGTAGCGGTAAACTTGGTGCAGGACATATGCCTTTCTTGTTAAGTGGTACAGACTATTTGTAGGCTTCTGAGCCCCCAAGCCCTTCTGTGTTTGAGGGAAGCCTTCTAGCTTGTTTTTTTTTCTTATAACTAGCCAGTTTTCTAGTTTCAGCACTCAAATCTGTTTTTTTGATTTCAGCACTTGTTCAGAAAAAAAAAAAAAATTTCATCTGCTTTTACTGTACTTGTGTTTTTACCTACTTCTTTTTACTTTTGCATCATCTTAAAATACTCAATTGTATTTATTACTGCTTGGTGTAACTCATTCTAAGCCTTTTGGTTTAAACACTTGGGCTTCGGACCATTTAGTTGTTTTGCACTGAGAGGGTTTGTGGTCTGCACTGTTGTGGCAGAACAGGTAGCTTACATCCTTCTAGGTTGAGAACTGCTGATTGAGGGCTCAGTGTCTGTTATTCTAAAAGTGTATTAATTCTGGTTTAAGCACTTGGGCTTTCAAGCCAGTTATTTTACATTAAGAGGGTTCGTGGTCTGCACTCTTGTGAGAGGAGAGGCTGGACTCTGCCCTTCTGAGCTGGGAATTTCTGGTTAAAGGCTTATAGTGCATGCATATCTGAACTGTTTCTTACTGAAGTTGGTGCGCCTTGTTTGCTGTGGCATAGACTGGATTCGGGCCTGCTGGATCTAGCTTTGTTTGTGTAACTTGAGCACTAATCCAGACATTCTCTAAAGTATTCAATGGTATTTATTACTGCTTGGTTGTAACTTGATTAAAGTGTAGCTATCATTCAAGTCTTTTGGATTAAGCACTTGGGCTTCAGACCAGTTGTTTTACATTAGGAAGGTTTGTGGCAAGCACTGTGGTGGCAGGACAGGTAGCTTTCATCCTTCTAAGTTGGGAACTGCTGATTGAGAGCCCAGTGTCCAAGTGTATTAGTTCTGTTTTAGGCACTTGGGCTTCAGGCCAGTTATTTTACATTAAGAAGGTTTGTGGTCTGCACTCTTGTGGGAGAAGAGGCTGGACTCTGCCCTTCTGAGCTGGGAATTTCTGGTTAAAGGTTTATAGTGCCTGAATATTTGAACTGTATCTTACTGAAATTGGTTCACCTTGTTTGCTCTAGCATAGACTAGATCCAGGCCTGCTGAATCTAGCTTTGTTTATATGCTTGTTGTTTGTTTGCTTGTTATTTCCCTGGAAGCTAATTCCACCTAATACGCAACTTCTCAGCTTCTGTGGATCACTAGTGATATCTGCATTGCTTACTGTACTTATTTCCTTGTTTCACTTGAAAGAAAGTTACTGTTTGTCGCTTTTGCATTTAGTTACTTGTAACACATTGCACTCAAGTTACCTGGCACTTGCTCACTAAAGCAATTATATAAGTCAGCACTAAAAATTAAAAGCACTACACCCTCACTCCCCACTGGCCCTTGTTTTCAATTAAGGATTTCCCAATATTATTCTAGCATGTCCAAAGGTCAGTTGTCAATCTCCTCTCTGGTCCAGCTGGTGAATCTGGGAATCTTGAGGCAATGTTATAACTGCCTCATGTACTCAGACAACCCTCTCCTCCTCCCACATAACACAAATACTTGCGAGAGATGCAGCTATTTAGCCAAACTGGAGGCTGAGCTCTCTCAACTCAGGACTGGCAAGACCAGACAGGAGGAGAAGGCAACTACACACACCACAAAACCAGCCTCACATAATGCTACCACTCCACTGAATCAAACACATAAACACACAAAGACATACTCGGAGGCTCTGAGTAAAAATTTACCTAAACAGCAGAGGCCTCCAAAGCAGACACCCAAACAACTGCTACCTCAAGACACCCCACAAGCAACACATAAACCACAAAAGCAGTGTGCAAAGCAGTCACAGCCCTTAAGGCCAAATACAACATCAAACATACTTGTCATAGGTGACTCCATAGTCAGACACACTGACGTCCCACTCACCAGGCTGAACAAGGAGAGGGTCATAGTAAGCTGCCTGTCGGGCGCTAAAATCCGCCACATAACACAAGCACTCGGGTCACTCCACGGCAAGTACAAATATGACACAGTCATTGTCCATGCTGGTGTGAACGACCTGAGACGTACCTCCCTGGACTACATGAAAAGAGACATAGAGGAGCTCTCTGATTATGTAGCCCAGGCAGGTATGACCCTAACCCTGAGCAGTATCCTTCCTTCACCAAGAATGATGCCACAATATAGAGACAAGATGATCAGCTTTAACAATTGGCTTAATGTCTGGTGTCATTCAAAGGGGATCCAGTGTCTGTCTGCCTGGGATGACATGCTTGACAAGCCACGCTGCATAAGGGACAGCTTGCACCTGTCACCCTGGGATTCCGGATATTGGCTAAGGCTCTTGCCACCCCCATAGTGCCTTTTTTAGGCAAGGCTCAAATTCTAAACCTACCACCCTAGAAAACAAAAATGGGAAGAAACTGAGGGTAATGCTGCTCAATGCCAGAAGTCTAAATCTCAAAATGCACGCACTCGAGGCCCTTCTCAGTATGGAGAACATCGATGTCTGTGCTGTAACTGAAACCTGGTTCAAGGCTCCTGAGAGCACCCCGGCACTATTAGGTTTTACCTCATATCATGCGTTCCGCCCCAAAACCCGGACCACACCACAAAAGGAGGGGGTGTATCCATATTCATAAAGGATACCCACACCTCCAGGTTGGTGGCAACGCACGAAGCTTCGGAAACCATTCAGGTGCAACTAACCATAGGCAAAACTGCTCTACAAATTGTAGCATGCTACAGGCCACCCTCTCAAACTCAGGAACCCCACACAGCCTTCCTGAAGACACTGGAGGGTATAAATGTATCTCCAAACACCATCATATTGGGTGACTTCAACTACCCGAATATAGACTGGGAACATTACTCAAGCCCTAACTTTCTAGCCCAATGGTTCCTGGAGTTCATAAATTCAAATGCCATGGAACAGCTAGTCACTGTTCCCACGAGAGGAGAAAATATACTAGATCTCATTGTCACAAACATGGGGACAAAATGCTCCACACCGGAAGTATATCCCTCATTGGTGAGATCTGATCATAAACTAATCTCACTGGAAATCCACATCCCGCCCCCACCCCAAACAAAAAGACCATAGTGAAGAACTTCTCTAAAGCAAACTTCACACTACTCAAGACTGGTGTGGTATCCTTCAAGGCCCCTGAGCCAGAGGAAACCACAACCCAAGCTGCGGAAGCCCTTACAAATGCCTTCTATGAACACCTCCAGGACTGCATGGATCAGGCAATCCCAAATAAAACCAAGACTCTTTCCACAAAGGGCAACGTCCAGTCTGGTGGACCCCAGCCATTAACAAACTTTACAATAAGAGGAGAAAGCTATTACATGATAGAACAAAATCCATAAAAGGGAAGTCACCCTGATCATTATTAGTAAAAATTACGAGCACTCATAAAATCAACTAAGGCCAATTTTGAGAGAAAAATTGCCATGGATTCAAAGGACAATCATAAGGCCTTTTTCAGCTATGTTAGGAACCTGGGTGGAAACTCCCAGATATGCTCAGAATTAGTCCAAAATGATACAAAAATCACTGAACCCACAGACATTGCCAACATACTGGCAGACAGGTTCAGTGCAAACTTCACCCCCTCTCCCACCCTAAAGGAGAGGTAACTATCCCAGCCGAGTGTAGCCTCCCGGACATCTCAAATGCGCAGGTGAAAGCTGCTCTCTCTAAAGCTAAAAACACAGCATCAATGGGACCGGATGGTGTCCCCGGCTGTGTGCTACACGAGCTAAATGAGGAATTAACCCGCACATAAGGCAGCTGTTTAATCTCAGCCTTACCACAGGATACGTGCCCAAGGAGTGGCGTACGGCAACTGTGGTCCCACTCCACAAAGGCGGCGCCTCTACGGACCCTGGTAATTACCGCCCCATAAGCTTAACAAGTCTAGTCTGCAAAGCTATGGAGAGGATCATAATGGAGTTCATAAACAAAGATATAGGGGACTTGCAGACATTGGACCCGACCCAGTTTGGCTTTGTCAAGGGAAGATCATGCCTTTTGAACTTGGTCGACTTCTTCGAAACAGTCACCAAGGCCATTGATGAAGGAAAGGCAGTCCATACAGCCTACCTTGACCTTGCAAAGGCTTTCGACACAATACCCCACTCAGGTATTGTAGAAAAACTTACCAGCTTAAATGTAAACCCATATGTCACAAGATGGGTTGCAAACTGGCTTAAGGACAGAACCCACAGGGTTAGAGTTGCTGGCGCTGTGTCAGACTCCAAGCCGGTCACAAGTGGTGTCCCACAGGGCTCGGTCCTTGGCCCCCTATTGTTTGGCATCTACTTCTCAGAAGTACAGGCCAGCATGGGAGGACTTTGGCTGACAAAGTTTGCAGACGACTGCAAACTGGGCGCCATAGTGGAAAGTGCATCGGACACGGATATCCTTCAGAAGGGACTCACGGAAACAGATAGCTGGTGCCAGAGCCATGGCCTGAAGTTAAACGCCAAAATGTATAGTCATACCCTTCGGGAAAAACAAGGTAACCCCAAGCTACCATATAGGTGGCAATCCACTAAGCACAGAAGAGGTTATCAGGGACCTGGGGACCCAGGTTGACAGTGGCCTTTCTTTGACACTCACATTGCTAAAGTGGTTAGAAAGACCTTCTACATTGCCCACCTGATCATGAAGGGATTCACATCCAGATCTAGTGAGGTCATTGTTCCCTGTACTCTTCACTTATCAGACCAATGATCGAGTACAATGCCCCATTCGGGATGTATCTCACCCGACATCTGCAGCAATTGGAGAGACCCCAAAAGTTCCTCACCAAAAGGATAAAGGGACTCCAAAATCTGTCATATGCTGCCAGATTGAAGAAACTCCAGCTCTATTCAGTCGCATACCGTCTGCTCAGAGGTGACATGTGCCTGACATACAAGGCCATGTCCAACCCGGAATTAATGGACATGCTCCACCTCAAAAAATCCAAATCCACCAAAACCACTAGAGCAAGCGACTTAAACCTTAGCACGGATATAAATAGGACGTGCTGGAGGGATAGATTTATCACTCAGAGACTCCCTATGCTGTGGAATAAAATCCCGGTCCATGTGAGGCAGAGCACCTTGCTGACTCTGTTCAAGAGAACTCTAGACCTGTGGATGGGAGATCGTAGGTTTACCCCGGGAATCATCTCTGTGTCACTGCTGGACAGAGGCACAACAAACTAATGGGCACAGTATTTTTTCATATAAGGGGTGGCGTAAGCCACAAAAATTTGGGCTAGGCTTATAAATGCCTTAGGGCAGATAGCCTAGTATAAACCTATGAACCTATGAACCTATGAGCATGGCATCTTCTGTGTATTGTACTATGGAGGCTTCTTTGGTCGCTTTGTGAAGACTCTTACTGAATATGTTGAATACTAAAGGGTCTAGAATATATCTCTGAGGTACACCAACAGAGACAGACAGAAAGAGGGACAAATCTTGTTTCCATTTTATAGCCTGGAGTCTATTGGTGAGATAGCTGCAGAACCAGCTAAGGGATAAATGGGGGAGTCCCAGGAAGAATAGTTCATGAAAGAGGCATCGGTGTGAAACTGTTAAATGCTTTTGACATGTCTAAGAAGACGAAGGATACTAGGCTGTTTCTATTAGAGTTTATGATTTCGGTAAAACTGGCTGGCAAAATTATGTATTTATTTATTTATTGTCTTTTGTTACATGGAAAGTCCAATGTTACACGAGTCCTATTTTTAGCAGAGGCTGGGGAGAAAACCCATCGTAAAACTACATATTTACAATGAACAAATTAAAATATTAAACATTTAAGCATTACTTTGCAGGTAGTTTTGAGACAACTAGTAAAGACATTTATCATATAATTTAGAAGTTATATTATTTAACATAAGTCAAATAAATGTTAACAAGTAATTGTTGGATATACAAGAGCAATGATGAAGCACATAGGTTCAGTATATATATATATATATATATATATATATATATATATATATATATATATATATATATATACACATACACACACACACACACACACACACACACACACACACACACACACGTGTGTGTGTGTGTGTGTGTGTATATGTATCCATATATGTTTCTTGATCGAAATTTCACAATCTCGAACAAGAAACATTAAGACCCTTTAAAGCAAAAGTGCACTATATCGAAAGAGCATTTTCGCAAAAGCTGGTTCTCCGAACCGGAAAAAAAAAAAAGAAAATACTTAAAATAGTATTTTAAACTAAGTATTAGTTTAAGGGTGTGCACACTTATGTAACTAGCTTATTGTACATTTTTTATTTTTTATATATTTTTCCCCCAACAGATTTCTTTGTTTTTCAATTGAATTGTACAGGTTATAGGTCACATTAAAGGTGGGAAGTTTTGAAGTGATTTATTGTGGTCTCATTTTTTTATATCACAAAAACCTGGCATTTTAACAGGGGTGTATACACTTTTTATATCCACTGTATGTGTGCATATGGGTCTACTTTGACTCACCGAAGTAACTCTTCACTGACTCCTAGTTGTCCGATTCCACTTCAGCGAAACGGCTTTAAATCGAAAGCACGGACTGCCAAAATTCTTTCCTTGTGAAAAGAACCACTTGGCTACAATAGAAATAAAACTCAATGGACCGAAACTAAACCCACCCAAGTGGGGGGCTTTGCCCGTCACAGCCCCCTACTTAAATATACCAACTCCAAAATTGTACTACACTGGAGAAAGGGCAAAGTTCACCCTGGTGGCAAAGTGGTTAATTTCACAGGGAAAGTGATACTTGGCAATTCTACTTTATTCTACAAACTTTTGTAAATTATGAACAAAGTTGATTGTCAGAGTACAAGCAAATCTAAAGGCAATCATATAGCCCATTATCTAGGTTCTGAGGGTAATACTGTTGAGAAGAATTGGCACAAGACACCAAGGTACAAGCTCAAGCAATTAATTTAAAACTATTAAAATTATCTTTTACTTACAAGCATCAAAATGATCATCTTTTCTCACTGATAGAGGCACTCCAAATTCTAACAATGCATCTATCTATTCAAATCAATACAATGCAGGCACTATCTACTTTCTAAATTTGTAAGAGCAATATGTAAAAAGTATCCCTGTTTTTGACCCTTTGTCCTCCTAATATTTGTGGCTCTGTCCAGATTTCTTGCTCAAAGAAGCTGAGAGGTATGATGACAGTTGATGTTCAGATGATTACTGCTACAGTAGCCTAAGCTAAATGAGTTATATCCTGCAGAGGATATAACAGCTGACCAGCTTCCAAAGGTTCAGGAAACCTTTCTTGTATAGAAAGTTAGTCAGAGTGAGCTGAGCTGACTAAAAAGACAGATTTGGAAGCCGACCCCTTCAAAGCTTTCATGCCAGTTGAGAGAGAGAGAGGCTGAGCCCTGAAAGGACATGGCTAAGAACAACAAAAAACAAATGTCCCCACCCTGGCATTAAAAATGCACCAAAAAGGGGGGGGGGGTGGTAGGAAGGAGTGGCTATTGCTGCAGTGATCATTTCAAACATCTACAGTTATGGTAAGTTTTCTTACACAGCTGTAGTATGTTCATCATATTGATCACTGCTGCAGTACCCTAAGTTATATGAGTAGATTACCATAGCTTAGAACAACTGGGACGTTGAAGGGAAAGGGTCCAGGAGCCCCTGGAGAATGGTCCAAGCAAAGCCTGACCTAGACCTAGAAAAGGAATCTAGCTTGTAATGCTTTGTAAAAGTATCTACACAGGACCAAGTTGTTAAGTTCTGGAGTACTTCTACAGTCCGATCCTTTCCAAAAAGCTGTAGATGAAGTCAAGGCCATAGTAAAATATGTATTTATTTATTTATATTTATATTTATATTTATATTGTTGACTGAGTATATCAGAAATATGCTTTCACCCTGCCTGGAATAGTTTTGTTGTGGTGGTAATAACAAAAGATGTTAAGTTGTCAATCTCGCCTTCATTCTTGCTGGATCGACTCGGCACTTGCTAAGCTCGAGAGTCACTTTTACCAGCTCGAGGCAGCCCCATATCCTATGATGCAAGGCGGAAATTACCCAGATCTCATTTGCCGCTTCGCTAATGAGGTCATCTTTTTTACCAGCTCCTGGTAAGTGATTATTTCTTGCTATTTGTAAGGTTTTAGGTGTCTCAAAACTCTAAATTTTACTCTTTATATCCCTTCCGTGTACTTTATTCACTTAGCTCCATACCCATTTCCCCTTAGTTCTCTTAGTCATAGTTTTCAGTGTTTCGGGCCTTAGGCCTTTCCCACCTTCACAGTTCCTGTCAGGATTTCTTTCAGGTGTGTGTGTGTTGTATCACTGTTATAATAATAATAACTAATTTATTAGTTGTTAATAATAATATATTAGTTGTTAGTGTCTTTGTTGATCTGATTGGTGTGTGTGTGTGTGTTTTAGGACTGAGACATGTCAAAAGATACTAGGGTCTCAGGTTTCATGAAGTGTGACTCGTGCTGTCAGAAGATGCCTCTGACAGACGGTCACACTTCTTGTATTTATTGCCTGGGACCCCTACACCTGCAGGACTCCTGTGCTATATGTCATTCTTTCAGCCAGAGAGTCCTGCAGGAACGTAGGAATAAGTTGATCCTTAGGGGTCTTCTTAAGCCAGAGAGCTCCCCAGCTAAGGTCAGCTCCGGGAAGCCCTCCAAGCCTCCCAAGACCCAGGCTTCGGTGTCCAAGTCTGCGATCTTGGTTCCGACTCCGCCAGAGTCGACATTGGCTCCGTCCAGAGCCAATCTTTCCTTGTTAGAAGGTTCAGTACCGGTGCCGGTCGGCGCCGATACCCTGGCTTTGGCACCTGTGTCGGCTCCGTCTGGAGCCGACACCCTAGTGTCGAAGCATGTCTCGGCTCCGGCTGGAGCCGAGATATCTTTGTCTCCTCTCGGAGCTGACAAGTTGTCGGCTCCGCCTGGAGCCGAACGTTCTTCGGCTCCGATGGTTCCGTCCAAGAAGAGGTCTAGATCTCCTTCTTTGGAATCCATACACTCGGCTCCAGCCTCTCCCTTGCTTTCAGAGCGGAGCCATCGGAGCCGATCATCGAGGTCTTCCAGGCTCTCAGACCACGACTTAGAGAGAGTGGTGAGCAGGCTATTAAAATCACAGGCACTAGCCCAGATGCTCCATAGCCCGTCTCATCAGACATCAGCTATTCTACACCCCCCTGAGATTCCTCCTTCGACTCTCCTACAGAGCTCAGAGCTGGAGATTATTGGTACCGTGACTGTTGCTGCTTCAGAGCCGATACCACACCTTTCGGCTCCGTCGTCCTCGACTCCTATCTCCTCCTTGAGACCTTCCTTGGAGGGATCCGGGCGTCGGGCTTCCCTGGTCGGTTCCGAGGGGGCGAGTGGCATCGGACCCTTGTCCAACCCCGTTCTCCCTCTCGGAGCTTCGGCCTTGGTGAGCTCGGCCCCGACATCTGCTTCAGAGCCTTCCCTTTCAGTGGGACCGGGGATCCCTGTTTCTTCGGAACGGGATCTCTCGGCCCTCCCTGGGAGGGGAGCCTTCGAGGTGATGAGGAGTGTGCTAGCCCCTGAGCTTAGTCAGCAGTTGGTTCCTTTAGCTCCTCCCTCTACAGTGCCTGTAGATGCCTCTTCCCACTCTCTTGCTCCCGGACCCAGAGATCCATCGCCCCAGGTCTCCCCATTGGGAAGAACTTCCTCTTCCTAGGTTTCTCCTGATCCTTCAGGTGAACCCCCGCGTAAGAGGACCTGCAAGAGGAAGCATTTAGAATCCCCTGAGTCTACAACATCGGATACCGATTTAGATGAGTCGGAGGGGTCCCCAAGATCCCCCTCTGAGGATGTCTCCTTTTCAGACATCCTTGAGCTCCTGAAACAGAGGGGGAACTGGCCCTCCATTAACCCCTCCGAGGATGAATCGGTATACCTGGAGGCTTTTGGATCTCGACCCTCCACCTCCTGGGTGTCTCCGCCTTTTGACCCTCTCATGGAGGTCATAGCTCGAAAGGCATGGGCATCTCCTGATTCGGTGGAACCAGTCCCCAGGAGACCTTCAAAATTTATTACGGCCCCCGCAGAAAAGCAGTTTCTTACTAAAGGTGACCCGGTTGATGCCATGGTGGTGGCGGCCACCACTAAGAAGGAACTTGCAGATCCTTCCGTACCAGTCCATCCTACTAACAAGGAGTCTAGGACTATGGACAGGTATGGTAAGCGAATGTTTTCCTCAGCGACCTTTGCTATGCGTTCGCTGAATTATTTATGTCACTTCACCAGACTTCAAAGGGACATCCTTAAAGAATTAGGTGAAGTAGTACAGGATCCTTCAGCAGCAGGGGCTCAGGAAAAGATTGCTTTTCAGCTGGGAATCCTTAACTCCATAACCAACTCCTCCATGCGGCTCATTTCTTATGCAGCCGATGGGGCGAGTAGAGCTGCAGGCACAGGAGTGGCTCTCAGACGTCAGTCCTGGATGCGGCTCTGTAATTTTGCAGACCCTTTTAAGGTGTCCTTCACAACTCTCCCTTTGATGGGTCAACTTTGTTTGGCCCTCAGGTGAAGGACACGTTGACCAGGTGTGAGCAAGATGGCAAGACTCTTTCTGCCGTAGGAGTCCGTTTCTCCACCCCTTCTAGGCCTTACCCCAAAGGTCAGAAAGGGGGGAAGATGTGGTTCCGAAAATCTCAGGGAGTCATGCCGGACGCACGTGGTCAGTTTACCCCCAGAGGCAGAGGGGGTAATAACAATAGACGCCACCCTAGGGGCAGAGGGGGTCCGCAGAACCAGGGCAGTAGAGAGCCTCTCTCTCTGACAAGCCCTTCCAGCATCCCTGAGGTGTTGCCCGACTGTCCACCCTTAGAGGCAGTCGGGGGGAGATTGTCGCTGTACCCAGAAGCCTGGTTTTCCCTCTCTCAAGACAGATGGGTACAGTCGATCATATCCGAGGGTTACAAGATTCCTTTCGAGGAAAGCCCCTTCCCTCAGAAAAGTTCCCTTCCAGACATTCCACCCGGTCTAAGGGAAATTGCAAAACTAGAGGTTTCAAAGCTTCTAGAAAAAAGGGCCATCCAGCCAGTTCCAACAGACCATTTAGAGTCCGGAATCTACTCAAGGTTCTTTTTGGTTCCCAAGAAGACGGGAGACTGGAGACCAATATTAGACCTCAGCAGGCTCAACAAGTCTGTCAAAAAGACGAGATTTCGGATGGTCACACTTCAATCGATTTTGCCCTTTCTGGGCAAAGACAACTGGATGTGCTCCATAGACCTTCAGGATGCGTACTATCACATAAAAATCCACAGACGCTCCAGAAGGTTTCTCCACTTTCGGCTGGGGACCAGTCATTTTCAATTCAGAGCCCTGCCCTTTGGTCTCACTACAGCCCCCAGAGTGTTCACCAAATGCATGGCAGTGGTCACGGCTCACCTGAGACATCAAGGATTCCATGTGTTTCCATATCTCGACGACTGGCTCCTCTCAGCCACCACCAGGCATCAACTCATCCAAGCCAGAGACTACACCCTACGTCTCTGCAGTCAGTTGGGAATTTCTGTAAACTTCGAAAAGTCCTCCTTATCGCCCTGCCAATCTATTACCTTTATAGGTGCAAATCTAGACACTACTCGGATGTCAGCAAACCTAACAAGTCAGAGAATCCTAGATATCCAAAACCATGTTCGGATCATCCGTGCCAGCAAAAAGGTACAAGCCAGGTTGGTCCTGAAAGTGTTGGGCCTCATGGCTGCTGCCATCACACTTCTTCCTCTGGCCCGTTTTTACATGCGTCTCCTACAGCGGATGTTGTTCACACAATGGTCCTTCCAGCAGCTTCCCATGTGTCACAAGATCCTAGTGACACAGACCTGCAAGAACCATCTATCCTGGTGGATTTCCTCTCCTCTAGTCCATCAGGGCAGACCATTTGTTCCTCCGGCCCCGGTAGCTACGGTCACTTCGGATGCCTCCCTGATCGGTTGGGGGGGCATTATCAGGGCAGGATGGTTCATGGCACGTGGCAACCGTTCGAATACCACCTGCACATAAATGTCCTAGAGATGAGAGCAATGCTTTTAATGTTGCAAGCCCTCAACGGCTTTCTTCCCTTAGGAACTATTGCAGTTCATACGGACAACATGTCCATGGTGTGGTACATCAACAAGCAGGGCGGAACCAAGTCCTATCCCTTGTGTCAAGAGGCTCTCAGACTTTGGCAATGGGCGATCTCCTCTCATCGGTTTCTGGTAGCAACGCATATCCCTGGGAAAACCAATATAATAGCGGACAGATTGAGCAGAGCTATACTCATGCCTCACAAGTGGTCTCTCAAGAAATCCATAGTGGAGGAGATTTTTCAGAAGTGGGGCCGCCCATGCTGCGATCTTTTTGCTACTCCTCAAAACAGCTAATGCCCAGACTTCTTCTCTCTCTGCCCACTTCTGGGCCATCCCCCCAGAGACACTCTTACCCAAGATTGGCCCCAGGGACTCCTTTATGCCTTTCCTCCCTTTCCATTGATACCACAGGTACTCCAGAAAGCTGCCGTTTTGAGAGCCAAAATGATTCTCATTGCCCCTTACTGGCCTCGACAAATTTGGTTTCCGTTCCTTCATCGCCATCTCTTGGTGCAGCCTTGGCATCTGGACCCAGCGCCAGATCTTCTGACCCACCAGTCGGGTCAACTGCACCAGTCCATTCCTTCCCTCAACCTCACAGCTTGGTTGCTCCACTTCCTTCCTTAGCCAGGCTTCCTATGATCTCTAACCCAGTTAGAGACATCATAGTAGCTTCACTAAAATCCTCTACCAGGAGGATTTACTCTAGCAAGTGGAAACGCTTCTCCCTTTGGGCGAAAGCTAGGAACATAGATCCCTTTACTGCCCCTGTTCAGTCAGTCTTGGATTTTCTAGCGGAAATTTTTCACTCAGGTTCTTCGTCTTCCACAGTCAAAGTTCAGTTGACAGCAATCTCGAACTTTCATGTCGGGTTTGCAGACCACAACATTATGTCCCACAAACTTTGTAAAGCTTTTCTTAAAGGAGTGTTCCTTCTAAAGCCCCCTGTTAGGGATCCTCCACCACAGTGGGACCTAAATTTAGTGCTGACATCCTTGATACTTCCCCCTTTCGAACCGGCTGCTTCATGTTCATTAAAGTTTCTTTCTTGGAAGACACTTTTTCTTGTCATCATTACCTCGGCTAGAAGAGTGTCAGAACTTCATGCCCTCTCTGTTTGTCCCCCTTATTTGGTCTTCCACAAGGACAGGGTATCCTTGAGAACCAATCCATCCTTTTTGCCCAAGGTTGCTTCTAAGACAAATTTAAACCAATCCATTGATCTTCCTGTATTTTTTCCAAATTATTCTAACAGGGCGGAACAAAAATTACATTACCTAGATGTTCACCACCAACTCAGATATTACTTGGACAGAACGAAGCAATTTAGGAAATCTGATCAGCTCTTCCTTTCTTATGCTGAAAATAAAAAAGGTCTCCCTGTTTCTAAAGTGACCTTATCCAGATGGCTATCTTCCACCATTTCTGACATTTATCAACTTAGGGGCAAACAACTGAGCTCAAAACCTAAAGCACATTCCACAAGAGGCCTAGCCACTTGTACAGCTTTTCAGGCTAGGCTGCCCTTAGATACTATTTGTGCAGCAGCCACTTGGGCCACTCCTCATACCTTTGTTTCTCATTACAAATTGGATTTGGCCTCCAGGGACAGGGCAAGCTTTGGTTCCACAGTTCTCAAGAGTCTGTTCCATTGAGCCACCCAGGATAGAGGTGCTAGGGACGCGGTCCCATCCAGCAAGAATGAAGGCGAGATTGACAACTTAACATTTAGAAGTTATGTACCTACCATAACGTTCCATGTTAGTTGTCTTCTCTCGCCTTCTTTCTTGCGTCCCTCCCTCCTATCCCCCTTGCCTGGACAGACCTTGATCTCCCTTTTTCTCTGGAAGATTCTTCTTCCTTGGGCACCAGATAGTTCTTGACCTTGATTACCTGGTTTCCCTTTACAGCCTTTTTAGGCTAGTTGTTCCTCTTTCCTTAGTGGAAAGTTTTATAGGCAGTTTTTTCCTCTAGATACCAAACGAGATCTGGGTAATTACCACCTTGCATCATGGGATATGGGGCTGCCTCGAGCTGGTAAAAGTGACTCTCAAGCTTAGCAAGTGCCGAGTCGTAGCCGAGGATCGGCTCCGAACCCATCCAGCAAGAAAGAAGGCGAGAGAAGACAACTAACATGGAACGTTATGGTAGGTACATAACTTCTAATTAATAGCCTGAAATGACCACTTGGACATGGTCTGTTTTTTTCACAGGTTGTCCCCTTTTCTTACCTCCATAAAAATAAATAACTGATTGAACGTTCTGAAAGATTTTGCTCTGTCAAGATAGTACCTGAGGTGTCTGTGGACATCCAAAGTATGAAGAATCCTTTCTAGGCAGTCTTTCTTGCCTCTGTTATTACCTGCTACATACTCTCTGTAAACAGGTGCCTAAAAGGTATTAAGACCCTATCATCCAAGCAGTCATTTGATGTTGTTTGGGGTCGGGATGTATCAAGCACCTTGTTTTTGTGTGTGTAAATCTGGCCTGCAAGGAAAATTGTGGTAATTGCCCATGGTCTATTCCAAAAGAAGGAGAATCATTGCTGCTTGGGCCAGAAGGGAATCACCACAATGATCTTAGGGGATTCCACATGGATTTTCAACAGTACCCTGAACATTAGAGGAAAGGGTAGAAAAGTGTGCAGGAGCACTCCTAAACAAGGAAAAGAAAAGACAAATAAAGAAAAATAAAGAAAAGAAAAAAAGATATTGAATCTGTCTTCCCAGGTCATTTTGCATGGATTCCTGGGGTAGAATTTTGCCTGCTGATTGTTCACAGAGGAGGAAAAAGGGCTACTTGAGGATCTCCCCAGAGATGGATCAAATCTTGTAAGATCTCCTTGTCTAGTTTCTATCTGTGAGGGTACGGCTCTATTCCTCTCAGCTTGCTTTTCACACAATTTTGCTCTGACGGAATGTAGGAAGCTTGCATTGTGAGATTCCCGATGTAAAGCTATAGCCTATGCTAACATGGCTAGTCAGAAAAGGGGAAAGATCTGAGACCCTCTTGCTTATTTATGTACCACATCACTATGGTATTGTCTGCTATAACCTGAAGTGGTCATGGAGACCAGAGGTGATTCAGAGAGTTGAGTGCCTTTATAAGGGAAAGCATCTCTTTTATATTTTTGTGCTTGTGTCTCTTTGTTGTCCCAGATACGTTGCACTTTTATCCCTCCCGACAAGCAAATTCTGAGGCATCTGTACTGACCAACTGTTTTGGAACAGGAGAGGAAAAGGGAAGACCTGGATTCAAGGATATTTGATATCTCCACCAAGTGATTTCTCTTTTTACAAATCCCATAACTGGAATCCAAAAAAATAATGTGCACTCATGTTGGGGCCAAAGAGGCTTCAGATACCATTGTATCTTTCTCATGTGGGGTCTTGCCATACGCATCAGGAGAATCATAGATGACATGAGATCCAGAATCCTGAGGTATTCCCTCACTATGACCAATGTTTGAGTCAAAAACACTTGAAATAGATCTAAATATAGATCTATTTTCCTGTGGGGAAAAACTCTCTTTGATTGAGGTGTCTGGCATGCACTCCAGGAACACAATGTTGCGTGATAGAGTCAAAAAAGAAGTCTTGAATGTTCTCTTGAGTCTCAACCTGTGTAGAAGATCTCTCACCCCAGTGTGACATGTCTTGAAACTCTGAAATGGATTCTGCAAAGGTAAGAAGTTGTTTAAATATGGAAAAATCTGGGTAGTCTGTAACCTGCAATGGGTTATAACAGGAGCTAGATTCTTCAAGAACACTCTTGGAGCAGTAAATGCCCCAAATGGTAAGGCAGAAAATTGATAATGTGATCCAGACACACAAAATCTTAAGAAACATCTGAAGTCTAAATGAAAAGGAATGTGATAATAAGCATCTTTTAAATCTAAGGTTATCAAAAAATTCAAATGAGGAAGAATGGTTAACAGGTTGTGAAGTGATAGCATTTTGAACTTGGGCATTATCATGTACTGGTTTAGGAAAGAAAAGTCCAGAACTCATCTCCAGGCATTTTCTTTCTCTGGCACAAAAAAATTCTTGAATTAAAAACCTTTTCCGAACTGGAAAGGAGGAACTGTTTATATTACCCCCTGAAATAGCATGTGCTCTAGGATAAAAGGGAACAGAGGAGTTTGGTCTGGTGGATGTGGAATAATTCACTGGAAGGGAGGAATTTCTTCCCACTGCCATTTGTAACCCTGCTGAATCATTCTCAGAACCCATTTGTCTGAAATAATCTGTTGCTAAATAGAGAAATAGAGATTCAGGATTTCTGGAAAGGATAACAGACTGCCAGGGAGTGGGGGAATCAAGATCCTTTATATAATAACTCTTCCTTACTTGACTGCCTTTTATTCTGGGGCAGGGTTCCTACTTTCTTTTAGGACCTGCCTTACTATTGTTTTTTAAATGTCTGTTTACCAGTATTTTGCTGAGACTGTTTTGTTTCTTGTCAAAACTGGATGAGGGAGCAGAAAATCCCTTGGAAATTTTGGAGAAAGAGGGCTGAAATATCCAAGAAAATCCCTATATCAGCTTACCCCTCTCATCACAATTTTTGATAACATCTGCGGATTAGGGTTCCAAAACTAAATCTCTATCCAAAAGAGAATGTAATAATTTTTTACATCTTCTGGGAGGTTCTGAGAATACAGCCAGGCAAACCTCTTCAACACAGTGTCAGTGGCAACAGCCCTGGCTGTAGTATCAACAGAATTATAAAAACATTTTAAACAATGAGTGTTGAACTAAGAAACCGAAAAAACTAAACAACACAAAACAAATTTTTCCTCACAAGTTGAGCCTGCAGATAAAATATTCCTCATACATTGACAGATAGCCCATATTTATTAAGTGCTTTACCATTCTTGTCAGAAGGGGAAGAATTATAATTAACAAACTATTTGGCAGTAGCTTGATTAACTAAAGCCATAGCTGCTGGGTATGAGTGTATAAAATTTTGAAAGACTGCGGAACTTTGTACATTCTAACTTCAAATTTGACTTTGTGCAGCACAGCTCCGACTATATTATGCATTACTGCATACTCATTTATAAATGTGCAGCAACATAATGGAAGATGTAGCCCTGGCATCCAAGAATCTAGCATCATCTTTATTAAGGGCAACTCCTACAGCATGTAGACACATGAAATATTACATCAGTCTGAAACATGACAATATATAACAAATATTTAAGGTCTGAAACCCTATAAATGAAAAAGCATGACCCTATGAGCAAATGAGTTAAAACATTGATATCTTTATATAAAATACGTTATATTCATATGTTCTAGCAGTCTGATCTGGCAGCCACAAGGTTCACATGCTCAAGATCAGGAACTACATTCCTAAAACAAAGCATAAGTTCATCAGAGGCTTATAATATTGTTCAGATCCACAATTTCTTTCTGACTCACATCACTGTCCTGCAAATGCAACTTTATCAATGCTTCAAGTCGCAAACTCCCTGAACAAATGCACATTTAGTTCTAAATTAAGAAAATGCCCTTTTTGATTATTTCACAGCTTTCCATTAGATGTGCTCACTCATTATTTTGATTAAAACTGCAAAAGTCCTTTTAAGGGATTGTCCAAGTACCACACCCCTTATTATCTTCATCAATGCCCCATGTACTCTACTACAGTATCTAGAATAGGAGGTAAGTTTCTTCTCATATTTGGTCAAATCCTTAACACGTCAGAATTTATTTTCTTATCGTTGTAATTAATTTGTCATAGACTAACTCCATTAGGGTAGAATTTCAATCTTTCCTCCTCTGTAGTATAGTACAGTTATTATTAAAGCCATTCTCCAACTTGTATTGCCTATCTGTATATCTGTCAAATGTCCCTGATTTTGCTTCATATTTTTGCCATTTCCCATGTAATATTTTTGAGTTCCTGGTCAATTACGTTGGACTGAAGTCAGTCAATAATGCCAGGCATTAGGGTTCCACGCTAGTTATTGCTCAGAAAATGTATGCTGATGCGAAACCTATTATTCTGTTAACCAAAATAAAAGTCACATTTAAAAATTGTCCCCAATTTTTGGACCTTTAGCCCCCATTATTTTCACTTTGTCCATAATTATTGAGCATTTAAGTTGAGAGTCATGCCCACCTGATGACTGGTAAATTGGAGGCTTTTTAAAGTCAAGCTCATGCCGCTGGTGGTACTCATCTCACTGTCAAGATCTGACACACTGCAGTCTGATTTTCTACTGTCTTCCCCACTCCCCACTTGTCTTTAGTTTTGGCTGCTCTGCCATTATTTTAGAATCATACAGAATTTTTTTTTAACCAGGCAGAAGTCATCTGAGAGGAAATGGAATTTGAATTAAATAACCCACACAACAGCTTGCTCCTTAGTGAATTCTCAAGAGTTCCAGGGCAGACAGATGAAGCACAAACACTTTCAATGTCAAGCAACTGGAATTTACTTTGAAGACAAATCAGTGGCAAACAAATAAGTTGCCAGAGAAAGCAAGCATTAGAAAAGTATATATATTTTAATTCATCTACAGCCTACTATGTTGTCTTTTGGACATGGGTGGGTGTTACTCATGGTAAGGCTATAGGGGAATGGCTTGGCATTGATCTGTGGGACCTTAAGTGGGATGCCCAGTAAGGTAAGTCCACAGTACAGCTTAAATGAGCATTGACTCCAGCCATGTATCCATGGCCAGGGGTACAGGTCACTGTGGAGATGGATGAGTGCTGCCCATGTCTAGCAGAACATCCACTTGCAGTAGTGGAAACAGCCATGGACAGAGTGGACAATGTGGCCACCCTAGTTCAGCATGTGCCATCTGTGTTAAGCTAGTGTGCACTCCTGCAGTATTCAATCATCTTCTAGCACAAACATGGTGCCTGATTCTACTACTGCATACATACACTAATGGATGCCAAGTGGGCTGCCACTCAACAGGTTTGTCTGTTCCAGGTCCCAATATTCAGTAGCACTATGTCTGCAGTACAAAATGTCCTGCAGTCCCTACAATGGTAGAAGGTCTTTGCACAGGCTGTGCAACACACTGAGCAGCTCTGACATGGTCTAATTAGTAGATATATGTACCTGGATCACAGACCTATAGATCCACTGATTGATACCATACTGACAGTCAGGAAATGTTCTGAAGTCATGGAAGTTACTAATCCTGGGCTTCACCATTATGTATCCTGTTTGCTGTCACTTTTCCTGTGGGGCAGTAAACTCTGATATTCATTTTACCAAAAACAACACCAATCCATTTCCTCTGGATTGTCTTTGCCGCTTGCTGTAATATGGTATCCCACAAAAGTTTTGATTGATCTGAAATGCACATCATAAGTTAAATTTTTTTAACCCTCCTACACAACAAAATTATTACTATTTGAACAAATGTTGTGTGAATTATATATAAGACATCTTTTTTCTACACAAAAATCAAGTAGTACTTTTGAAGATGAATATTTCGATTAATGTAGTTCAAGGTCGCACCCATGGTATTTTCCGTGACCTTTCCTAGCAGGCAAAATAGACTTAGAGACATACAACTATATTGACATCATTCAGCCTGTAATGTTGAATACCCAAGATACACAAAGACCAAAAGAATCCTCCCATGATGAGTTAATAGATGGTCCTCACAATGAGGCAGTTGAATGGATTCAACTGCTTCTTAAAGACTTAAATGCACCACAAGTGGAGATTGACGTTGTAACAGACTGTTTGTTGAGCACTGTCATGTCATCTTTTTTTTTTTTTTTTGACATAAATCTATTTACTATATACTATCTAATGAAACTGTAATGCAGAAGATAAAATATTACACTAGGTTTTTTGGACGCATATTTATCCTTTTAAACAAAACTTTTGTAGACTATTTGAACAATTCTACACAATGGTTAAAATTTACTTTTGAAAGGTATGTTTATAAACCCGGATACCCCCCTCCTCTTTTTTAAGGGCTTATAAATAGAAGTTGACACTAAAAAGAACAAAAGGGTTGTATAAATATTGTCACACAAGACCTAGAGGTTCATTTAAATGTGGATGCCAACATCAAAGTCAGTGGTGTACATTGCTTTGTGTAATTCCTGCCCTTCCGAGAATATACCAGCACCTTTATGCTATAAAAAACCTCTTTAGAGAATGCCAGTCAAATTAGTGCAGGAAGTCCAATTATTTGTCACTTCCTGTTAACTAAGTATTTGAACAGACCAGTTAGCTGTTTTTACTTGTCTTCTTCTGGAAGCTGTGTGAGGGGTCTTGGACTTTGTTTCCTGTGGTTAGTATTGACTATCTGGACATCAGGTTGCCTGTTTCTACACATTTTTACAAGTATCCCACAAAATGGTAACTCTGCTTTTTATCATGCTAAATAGGACTCATAGTGCTGATGTTATGTTAATGAGGTGACTTTATGTTATCATCTTTGAATCATGACAATAATGCAATGCATTATCATGCTTATTCTACACTAAGAGTCGCAGCCCTGCTCGTACTCGGGCCTTGAGCCATGTGTAGTGTGTGTGCATGGGGAGCTTGACTACATTAATTACAGTTTGCATTAAGCTAATAACTGTGGTCTTTGTGCTACCCAGTGCCTACTATACCCTTTTATAGACATGAAGGTCATGCAGGATGTGCACATTTGTGGATCCTGGCTACACTAATACCACTCTTCCCTGTATTACTGACCACACGCATTGTGCTACTATAAATAGGCATTGTGCACTGTGCTGTTGATGACCATCACATGATCTCTTGGTCTCTGTGAGATGCAGCTGTGTACCTTAGCTAACATTTTCACTCCTGGCCTTCACTTAGTAGATGAACATGGCCTCAGTTGGATCAAACTCTGGCAGAACTCCTGACGGTAGTTATGAAGGTCCCCTATATAAAGTGGATGTAAGGGACAAGATTACCAGGATCGGTGAGTAATACCATTGGCATCAACTGCTCTGGCAATCAATACCAGCAGAAATATAGTGACCTGAGGAGGTGCCACCCAAACCTTCTCCATGAGTGGAAAGAATAGTTTAGGGAGAGGGAACCCCAGTGTTACAGTAAGTAGTCTGTTTTTGCTGTGTCAGTGTAAATGCCTTTAGCTGTCGTGGATACACTTTGCTCATTAATGCTTCCAAAGGAGGCAGGCTAGGCTTTTCAGGCAGTGGGGTAAGTGTACTTCATTACTGGCATTACTATATAACTGTACTTAACCTGTTAACCAAATCACAGAGATGTTGCACTTTATTTTTGTATTTTAATATTTTACCATTGCTTAGCTGTTCATCGGATTTGTCAGTTTTTTCCTTCAGTCACTGTGCGCCCATCTTAAACTGTTCTGTTTATACTTGCACTGATGTACTGGTGGTATCATATGTTGTATAACAGTGTTCCATTGCCATTGTTTTACATTACTTTGCTCATTATTGGCTCTCCTTCCAGGTCCATTTTAAATAAACTGTACAATATAACACTGACCATTCTATTGTGCCTGTTTTGTTCTCTTTTATAATCATGCTGTTTTGATTTGTTGTTTTGTTTTTCTCCATTTATTTTCTTTTTACTGCAGGATCAGTCAAAGAACAAACAGTGAAAACACAGCAGCCACCATGCTGTGGAATGGACCTCCAGCAGTCCCCAGGCTTGTTCCTCTGTAGGGTGATGAAGTTCATCCTGTGGAAGTTGACATGGAAGGTTCACTAGTGATCTTCCTTGTGGTTTCTCTGGTAAGTAGCATAGGCTCCTCATCAAAGTGTGGCACAGAGGTTGTGGTTGCTCTGGTAAGTAGCATAGGCTCCTCATCAAAGCGTGGCACAGAGGTACCCATTCTGGGTTACCCAGTGTAAGGTTCCACGGCTGGTGAGAACTGAGGTGGAATGGTGCCTCTATCCCAAATTGACACACTATAGTGGCTCCTAATGAGGCTGGTAGGATTTATGTAGTTGGCTGGCCCTGGCCATCAGGCCACCAGTGGTGGAAACTCCCATAATGTCAGTCATAGAGGTGAATAACTTCTGAATGGGTACCTCTCTGGATTGTGTACCTATAAAAACATACTACCTAGTTATATTTTAAGCCTGAAAATGGTCCACTTGGATGAGTGTTCTACCCAAGTTAAGAAATGGTAGATTAGAAAAAAATAAAGCACACATTCAAGGAAAAAGGGTGTGCAAAATGTTTACCCCATGTCTTATACATATTATCTTATTATTAAACAGACATCTCAATCAGCATCAAATGTGAAGCATTTCTACTAAGTAACAATAACAGGCTACAAGCTTCTTAATGTCCTAATACATTCTGTTGATCTCAGGTACCTCCCTTGGTGTTAATCACAGCCCGTGAAAGCATGCATGGTGTGATTAAAGCACGGCTTCATAATATCTTTTTTGCCTCATGCTATGCCTCAAGGTCACAAATGCAGGTCAGCTGTATCAATCAAGTTGTGTCCATATACATATATGCTTAAATGTTGTGTATACGTGATTATAGCATGTATTGTTTTTGTCAGAATAATATGAAATTAATCACTTTTGATTTCTACTGTTATTACCAAAATCCTATTGTAAACAATGGAAAACTTCTCCGCTGCTGTCCTTTGTATTATCCAATTGTATTGTTCTGTTCTGCTTGTTCTCTTCAGTGAGCCTGACTCATGCCTGGAAGGGTCTGATGATCATCCCCATCACCTGGTGGTCAAATACTTAGTTAATTAACTAATGTGTGAGTGGCAAAGTGAGTATAAGAGTGAGCAAGTGTTCTTCTCTTGAACCAAGAGTGAAGCCAGCCTAACAGCTTTTTAAAGGTTATTTTTGGCAGATCTCATAGTGCTGCAGGAAGCTGGCCATTTTCTGTAGCTGCTTGTTGAAAGTTTCATTGCTGAGCTACAGATTCAAGCTTACACCTGTGGAAGATTATCAAATTCTATCTGAAGTGTTGCTTGTCTCCTACTGTAGAGATTAGTGGGGAAAGAATAGACAATACGGAAGAGATGTTTGCAGATGAATCAGTGCAGAGTTTTGCTAGCCATGTGGATTTCAGGTCAGATGATGTCTACCCTACAGGTTAATGAAGTTTTGGTAGAGTAGAATACAAATGCAAATATTATGATGGAAACTGTTTTCTTTCAATTGCAACAACCTGCCCCCAGAGTTGCAAACCGGATACTCATGACATTATTTTATATTCTCACTCTTACTCATTAATCAATAAAAATGGGCCTGTTGCCATGGATATGAACTTTCCCACTATCTCCATTATCATCAGTGGATATGGGCATCCTGAGGCAATGTAGAAATTGCCTCATGTTTACTGATACCCAGTTAATTCTCAAACAGATACAGTATGTGAGAGACGTATTTACACAATGTCACTGGAGGTAAAGCTCTCACATAAAAGCACTCCAAATGTCAATAAGGTTGTCAGTAGTACACATTCTGCACCCATCACACACAATTCAAAGCAGACACATGGACCCATATATGCTGAGGCACTTAAACGTAAACTTTCTAAACCCCAAACACCTCCTAGACGAAGTACATATAACAAACACCCTTAGCAACTCTGAATTCACTCTTTTAAAACAACAACCACATGAACACATATAGCCACATTTCATGGAGCTTCTACTTTTAAGTACAGAAGGCAAGCCACCACAGAGTCCAGCATTCTACTCATTGGATACTCCATTGTGAGACACACTGATGTCCCTCTCAACAGGCTGAGTAAAGAGAAAGTCATGGTCAGTTGCTTATCAGGGATCAGGATCTGCCACACTGCACACACTCAGGTCATTGGACCATAAGTACCAGTATGACTCAGTCATAGTCTATGTGGGTATAAATGACCTGAGATGTATTGAGTTCCTATCACTTTGTTGAAAGCTTAATTCCGTGAACTCATAATCACTGAACCCTAATCGTCAAACACCCTTTCATCGAACATTTACATCATCAAATCTTTTTCCTCAGGAAGGGAGTTCATTGGCTGTCATTACATATTTGCCATGTTCCCCAATGTAGTGTGATTTTGGAGTTTGCATATATAATTAGAGGGGTGTGGGGGTGCAGCTCCCACCATCGTGAGTTTAAAATAATGTGTTGTTTGTTACAATTGCTGTGGTGACCTGTAGTTTCATTCCCTAGGAAAAAGTATGTTCAGTGAAAGGGTGTTCGATGATTAGGGTATGATGAATATGCGTTCGTGAAATTAAGCTTTCAACAAAGTGATATAGACTCATTGTATCTCCCTAGACCATATAAAGAGAGACATCATGTAGCTCTCAGAATATGTGTCCCAGGCTGGTATGAGCCTAGCATTGAGCATCATTTTACTTTCTCCAAGGAAGATGCCACAATATACAAAAGATGACTGACTTTAAAAATTGGCTTCATTTCTGGTATCATTCTAAGGACGTGCAATATTTGTCAGCATGGAAGGAGATGGTCAACATACCACACTGCTTTGCCAGAGATGGTCTGCACTTCTTCCCGCTAGGCTTTCAAATATTAGCTAAAACATTGCCCTCCCCCATAGTGCCTTTTTTAAGCAAAGCCAAACTGAAAGTACTTCCAACACAGCAAAGCAAAACTAAGAAAATCTAAAGGTGTTACTGCTCAATGCTAGGAGTATAAACAAAAAACTCTACTTCATAGAAGCTCTCCTCACTCTAGAGAATGCTGGCATTGGTGTGGTCACTGAGACATGGTTTAAAGCTGCAGAGAGCACACCAACAATGTGAAGTTATAAGGACTTTCACACATTTAGACTAGCTACTACCCAGACAGGGACTAAAATTGGAGGTCTGTCAATTTACATTAAAAATAAATCTACCTCATGACTGGCCAAACAGGACAATGCACTTGATCTTCTCCATGTTCAAGTCACCATAGGCATAATCCAAGACCACTTCCTTGCAAGCCATAGGTCCTCCTCTATGACCCAGGAAATTCATGCCATGTATTTACACTTATTGGAAACTCTCACCATCAACCCAAATACCATGTTCATGGGTGACTTTAATTCTCCCCACTATTAACTGAGAATTGTATACAACACACAGCATGCAGGCATAAAAAGGCTTGGATTTTGTACATACAAACTCCCTGGTCCAGGGGTGCAACCATACTGGATCTGGTCCCCACTAATATGGGAGAGTGCTGCACAACCCCTAGTGTAATGTCATCTGTGGTAAGTTCAGACCATAAAATAGTATCCTTTGAAGTAAAACTAAAACCTGGAACCCCAGCTAAACCTGAAATATTCAGAACTACTCTAAGGCTAATTTCCTATTATTAAGTGATAACCTGGAAAATTTTCAAACTCCCATAAAGCCTGAAAACACTGCTGTGGATGCAGAACTGGTCAAATAAACCCTATACAAGCATGTTAATAGCTTCTTAGAGGCAGCTGTACCCACCAGGTACAGCTCTAACACAAAAAACAAGCTACCCTGGTAGAATCACAGCATCAATAGGCTGTATAACAGAAGGAAGAAGATCATTGCAAAAATTATAAAGTGCAGTACCCAGTAGGATAAAAGCACTCTCACCAAACTAAACAAACAAGTCAGAGGACAAATAATGTCTTCCAAAAGGAAAACTTGAGATAAAGTTGGCCTCCCAGGCCAAGGAAAACCACAGAAGATTCTTTAACTATGTCCACAACCTCAAAGGCAATACACAATTGTGTACTGAGCTAGAAGATATAGCAAACCTACCAGCCTTCAACTTCAGCTCTACCCCTCTCTGCTCATCAACCTTCCCTCAAGAAATATCATCAAATATAACTCCCCCAGCTATCACTAGGGAATATGTCTTTAATTCTCTCTCTCTCTCTCTCTCTCTCTGTCTATCTCTCTCTGTCTCTCTCTCTCTGTCTCTGTCTCTCTCTGTCTCTGTCTCTCTCTCTCTGTCTCTCTCTCTCTCTGTCTCTCTCTCTCTCTCTGTCTCTCTCTCTCTCTCTCTCTGTCTCTCTCTGTCTCTCTCTCTCTCTCTCTCTCTCTCTCTCTCTCTCTCTGTCTCTCGCTGTCTCTCTCTCTCTCTCTCTCTCTCTCTCTCTCTCTCTCTCTCTCTCTCTCTCTCTCTCTCTCTCTCTCTCTCTCGCCCTCTCTCCCTCTCGCCAAGAACACTGCATCAGTGGGTCCAAACAATATCCCAAGATGCCTTCTAAGTAGCATGAAACATGAACTGTCAGGACCTCTGGAATTGCTATTTAACTATAGCCTCCAAACACGCTTTGTGCATCATAAATGGAGAACAGCAACAGTCATCCCTCTGCACAGAGGTGGGCCATCTACAGACCCTGGAAACTACAGACCTATAGGTCTCACTAGTCTCATATGTAAAGCCATGGAAATTATCAATAATGACATAGGAAGCCTTCAGACACGGGATCCAACCCAATCAGGTTTCATCAAGGATAGGTCATGCTTACTCAACCTGGTGGACTTCTTTGAGAGGGTCACCAAAGCAATGGATGAGGGCAAAATGGTTCACATTGCCTACATTGACCTGGCCAAGGTATTTAATGCAATCCCTTACTCAGGCATTGTTGACAAACATAAGATGTTAGGTACAAACCCTTATGTCACCCAGTGGATAGCCAGCTGGCTCACAGACAAGACCCAGGAAGATAGAACTGAGGTGTCCACCTTTACAAAGAGGCCAGTCACAAGATGAGTCCTTCAGGGATCGGTCCTGGGACTGCTCCTTTTTGGCATTTATTCTCTGAAGTCAAGGTCAATGTCAATGGTCTCTGGCTAACTAAATTTGCAGATGATTGTAAATTAGGTGCTGTCATTGAATTTCCCACCAACACAAATGTTCTCCAGGAAGGATTGACACAGACAAACTACTGGTGTCAGTCATGGACTAAAATTAAATGCCAAGAAATGCATAACAGTATCTTTTGGGAAGTTATCCACCCCTGGTAACTATTATATTGACAACACATCCCTAACATTTGATACAGAAGTCAGGGTACTGAGGCCATACATAGACAGTAATCCAGCCTTTGACCATCACATGTCTACAGTAGTAAGGATCTCATTATATATTGTGCAACTTATAAACAAAGGTATGGCATCTAGGTCCAAGGATGTCATTGTTCCACTGTATTCGGTATTCATCAGACTTATCATTGAGTAAAATGCTCCCTTTGGTATGTACCTAACCAGGCATATCCAACAACTGGAACATCCACAGAGGTTCCTCACTAAAAGAATACAGGGTGTAAGTAACATGTCCTATGCATATCACTTCAAGGTCCTATCCATGTATTCTGTCTTCTACAGGCTGTTGAGGGGAGATGTATACCTAGCATACAAGGTATTGTCAGACCCCACTCTGGTGGACCTATGTATCCCAGAGACTACTCCTTCTTTGGAACAGGCTCCCCATCCATGCCAAGCAGAGGATATCGCTAAACCATTTCAAGTGTAACTTAGAGAATTAGAAGGGGGAACAGGAAATTCATCCCTCGTTTGGCACTTATGTCTCTTATGGATATAAGCAGTCTGTAAATGATTAATTTCCCAGGCCCCTGCTTGTAAATGTTTCACTTCCTAAGCCCCTACTTACACTTATCAAGAGTACCAGAACTTGTCAGAGATTTAGGATACATGGCTAGGCTTAAAAAGCCCCTTGTGATTCTTAGCCTAGTAAACACCTATGAACCTATAAAGCAAACTTTACACGGTAGTCAAAGCAACTGAAAATGGAAGAAGTGGATCACTTTAAGTTAATTTAGGATAAGTATGATACCGTTATGCCTTTGCAATGGAGAAGTCAAGAAATGAGAGGTCAGTCAGTTGAACTATATGGAGAACTGTTGTTAGTTGAGCAAATACTGGCTGAATTGTAAAGCAAAGCTTGAATATGAAAGTTGAGGATGACTGGGATACCTTAAGGGGAAGAGGTTGTTAACTGCTTAAACAATATTGAAAGCCAAATGACACCCAGAATTGGGTTTTCTACTAAGTCCACAGGTATAGAAACAAAATTATCAGGTGCTATTATTTGTGCAAGAAAAAGTTATAGGGGTGCCTTGTGTCATACTGGAATGGATTTTTGTAATGGTACATGAAGGAAAAGATACTTTCTCACCACTGGAGGGTGGGCAAAAAGTACACACTGGAAGGAAGAACTGTTTTATTAGTCAAGATTATTCTCTGGCAATACTTATATAGTGTCCCCAATTTTATGTCACAGAAGAATGATGAAATAAAAAACAATTAGATTCAAGTATTTACATTTTCTTAAAAGGTTTATATGTAAACTGTTTCCACACCTAAAACATGTCTATTTTCCCTCAAATGAAACTGTATGATCCTTATCTTCAAGCTTAATGAATTTGTTAACTATGCATGATATGGAATGCATTTATGAGTAACTATTCTACATAATATTATCTTTAATAGTAACTATCAGTTGTATCTAAATTGCGTAATGCATCTTGGAGCTTTTCTCCCCGGGCCTCCACTGGAAATGGGTCAGTTCAGCCCAGTGGACTTCCCCGGTAATAAAACTGCAAATAAATAAATAAATAAAGTCTGAAATTTTGAAGGTGATCTTTCAGATAGAGTAATATATTTTTTATATTTGGTCAGTAGTGGACACTGTGCCTTTAAATTAGTACTGTGTAACTGATTTAGAAACAATAGCCATTAAGAGATTCAGTCAATGTAGGATTGTCATAGTAGTTTACACGAAGACGATGATTTAAAAAGCATGAGGTGTGGACCTTTACAATACAAGACAGCCTCCTGATCTAAAACTTAATTGGACCTTATGTTTAAAATGTCATGATTGTTTGCGTGTCTGTTCTAATTCTAATAAACGAGTTTTATACCAAGCCAAGAGTAACTAATGTTACTGCAAGAAGTTTTTTTTTTTTTTTTTTTTTTTTTTTTTTTTACAATTTACAGATTTAACCTATATTATCTTTATATCTAAGGATAGAAATGGAGGGTTGTTTTTTTTGTAAGTATTTATTTATTTATTTATTTATTTGTAGGAGACAGAATATTTAACGGTTGCATCATCTTTAATGTTTAAACTGATTTAACAAAAAAATATATATAAAAGAGATTTAGCTTGCACTGGTGAAACTGAGGAATGAAATCCTGTCTATGGCCCAGAAAACCTGAGTTTGACTAGTAGCTTGGGTGCTTGACAGCAGTGGCAGGAAGGGCCATGGTTCCATCCTAGGAGAAGAGTGTGGCAGAGAAGGATGTACATACTGCCACTATCCCTCAAGGACAGGATGGTGATGTATAGGGGTGGCCTGGGTGTAAGTGTTAAGCTCACTAAGCCACCAGTATGTGATAACCTTAATAGAGAGTGTGCAGAAGTAGAAATCCAGAAGGGAAGGCCATTGTGGCCCACCATGATAATGTGATTCACACATCCCCCTACCCAGGGTCTAAGGTTAGGCTATCAATGTGGATAAGATAAACAGGTAAAATAAACTATATGATTTTATGCCTTAAAGGGAAATTGCAATGATACCCTTGTAGGTGGTTGTTTTCTGCCTTATATATCAGTCAGCAAATTTTTCAAATGTAATATTGTTTTAGAAATGGCAGCTGTGCAGATGCATGTGAAGATGGCTGCCTGTGTGTTTCTATGATACTATACATAGTTTGCTTAAATGAATGTAATTTGCAGTGATATGATTCCTAAAGTAGAAGATGAGTTTAGATTGTGTGACTTTAGGCATAATGGGCGAGACTGCACTGAAGAGCTTATAAACTGTTCATGCTTCATCAGGTTGTGTAGGTGTGCGGTTTCCATACTTGTGGTGCTTACAGCTACCCTTGTAAGTAAGCTGGGAAGTTGTTTTGAAGATGTCTAATTTCAGACAAAGTGATTTAGCTGACTGGGTTTCTCTAAAGAACTTCAGTTATGGTGTTTATTTGAAGATATTAATCTGACCAGTTGACTTTTTTCAAGTGAATATTTCAAAGATCATGAGTGAATGAAATACATGTAATCAATTTCCAGAAAGGACAAGTGTGATATTTGCTTCTGTTTGCCACTGTTTCCCATGTTTGTTTAAGGAGATGAGGCATGTACTTGATACACTACACCATCTAAAGTTCAACTTTTTTTTTCATTTTTTTATTACTTTGACTGCAGAGTAACTTGCCAGAGTAAACCTGAATCTTAATTAATTATGAGGATTTTTATATGTTATTGTTAATTTATTTAGACAGATTACATTTCCCTTGGTGAATGTACTACTACACATTGTTAAATAGGGGGCCTTAAAGGTATCGTTTTCAACATGATGAAGCACAATATGGATTAGTGGTAAAAATAATTTACTGCTTTAAATGGGTAGTTTTGCTCAAATCATAGGATCATAGAATCATAGGAGGTTACAAGGCTAATTATCCTAGGGACCTTACAAGCCTAGCCAAGAGATTATCCCCAAAAAATAAACCTCAGTCAGCACCTGTCACTCCTGTCAGTGGGGGACAAAGGTGGAACCCCTTGGACAAATTTCTGGATGTTCTTCGTGTTTCACTGTTGCAGTCATAACTGTAGGGTGTTCCTGCCGGCAGGCAGCCCGAGGTCGGCCAGAATTCCAAAGTCTGGGTCCGGCGTCGGCTGTACCAGCAAGTACCCTGACGTCAGAACGCAGAGGTATAAAGCTGACAGCCGACGCCATCTTCTCCAGTCTTTCTTGCTGTGCGGTGGAAAGCAGCTCGCAAGTCGTTGGTTGGCGCATTCAGGACAATGTGCTTTGATTGTCGTCGGTCCGAAGTTTCAACTTCTCTTCTCAAGCTAAGTACCCCATTGGGGAATCTTTTTCTTGCTCCTCCGATGTCAGAAAAAGTTAATAATTGTATATCGTGTGGAAAACAAATACCTCATAAAGATTTCCACTCTTACTATCTACCTTGCTTAGGCCCTGACCATGACGTTTCTTGCTGTCGGTTCTGTGCCAGGTTTAATTCTTGCATTATCAAGCGTAGGTACGATTGGGCCTTGAATTATTTCGGTAGACGATTCAATTACAGGATGTCGTCGGATACTTTACCGACAACTGGAATTCAAAAGAAACGCAAGGACAAGGATAGGCCTCCGAGGTCCAAACAGGATACTTTGCAGCCGGAGCCAGCTTCGGGTTCGGCGGTTGTCAGTGAGGCGCTTTTGCAGCCCCTGTCATCCGCCACTTCGGAACCGATGGCCGACACAGACTCCCATGGGGTGCCATCTAGGCCTAGTATTTTATCTGCTGCAGGACCTTCGGATGTCGCTCCTTCAGATGGGTCCAGAACCGCTGTGCAGGTACCGGCTTCTGAGGGAGTTTTCAGGCCTTCTCATATCACTATCTCTACAAAGGCAAAGTCAAAGACTCCTGTAAAACCAAGGGTTTCTTCTCAAGCTGCTTCAGATACAGCTCCCAAGTCCCAGAAGCAATTACTACGGATGGCTGAGGATTTACTTACAATGATTAGGGGTTCTCACCCTCCTCCTGAAAAAGGCCTAGACAGGATATACCTTATGATTCCTCTGATCAGGCTTCTGTGTCTTCTGTCTCTTCCTCTGACCAGGATTATTCTTTTCCTCCTTATGAGGATTCTGATGCAGAGGACTCTATTCCCTCTGCTTCTCCCCCTGAAGATTTCTCTTTTGGGGAAACCTTACATGAGATGAGAGAGCATTTTCATTGGGAAGGTCAGGATTATTCTGCTTCCAAGAAGAGACTTAGGGAATTTCTCCTTCTCCCTCAACACAGGCCTTTGGCTATTCCTCCTGTACTTGATATTGTGGATGATGCTTTTTCTGAAGCTAACCTGAATCCTGATTCCTTGCCGCCTACTCCTTCTAAGCCTGATAGATTTTACAGAGTCCCTGATTCCCATCAATTCTTATTTAAGAACCCTTCTGCAGATCCTGAAACTATTTCTCAGGGCTCTAAGGCTGCTAAGGCCGCTTCATCCAAAAATCCTATCCCCTCTGAAAAGGATTCTCGTGCCTTGGACAGGTGGAGCAAAAAGGTTTATACTTCTGCTACTCTTTCAATTAGAGCTTTAAATTGCCAGTTTCATATGTTCAAGTATCAGCAATTTCTTTTGTCTGTTTTAAAGCAAAGGCTTTCTACCTTTCCTGCATGTGCAGAGGACAAGGAGTTACAGGATGTATTGCATGCAACTGAACAAGTTAGCAAACATAGTTTACATTGTGGTTTTGATGCTTTGGAAGCTTCTTGCAGGGCCGCAGCCTCTGGTACTGTTATCAGGAGACATGCTTGGCTTCGTGAGCAGAATTTACCTGAGCAGGTTAAGGCTAAACTGTTAGATGCCCCTGTTCAGCATGATGTTTTATTTGGATCCAAGGCTGAGGAGGTTATTAAAAAGATGGAAGAAAAAGCAAAATCTATGCAGATTGTTAAAGATTTCTTACAGGTTCAGCCTCCTAGATTTTCTAGAAATTGGCCCTCCAAAAATTGGTCCTTTCCCACGTCTGACAGGCCTCAAAGGGGAAGATATAGACGCTCCAGGGGTCGGGCGCAGGCTCAGGCCTCTTACAGGTCCAGACAGTGGACTGCTTCTTCACCTAGGAGGGGAGAAGACAGACCTCAATCACAAAGGAAGCAGACCCAATGACTCTCTCGGTTGGGCTACAGGTCCTCCTTGCCTGGAAGCCCCTCTCGGAGGAAAACTTTCTCTTTTCTACCAAAATTGGACTCATATTACCCAGGACAAATGGGTTTTAGACGTGATTTTAAGAGGCTACAAATTCCACTTTCATACTTTGCCAAGGTCTTTCGGTTGGCCAGATCTGCCAAAACATCAATGGTCAGAGGCCTTAAATCAAGTGGAAGCTTTATTGGCCATGAGAGCCATAGAACCTGTTCCACTTCCAGAGATGGGAAAAGGTTTTTACTCAAGACTATTTCTGGTCCCAAGGAAACAAAACTCATGGAGACCTATTCTGGACCTCTCAGTATTAAATACCTTTCTGGAGATTCCAAAATTCAAGATGCTTACTCTGCATTAACTTCTTCCCATGCTCTCCCAGAATGCTTGGATGGTGACATTGGACTTGAAGGAAGCCTACGTACACATTCCCATCAGACAGGAACGCAGAAAATACCTCAGATTCAAGGCAGGCTCGAGACACTTTCAATTCTCTGTACTGCCCTTTGGCTTATCTACGGCGCCCAGAGTCTTTACCAAGTGTCTGGCTCCAGTAGTAGCTTACTGCAGACTCCAAGGGATTCAAATTTACCCCTATCTGGACGACTGCCTTATTCAAGCAGACAGCAAGGATCTTTTACTTCAACATCTGCAGTTTGTTCAACGTCTTCTCCTTCTACTGGGTTTTTCAGTGAACACAAAAAAGTCACATTTGATCCCCTCTCAACAAATGATCTTCTTGGGAGCTCTTCTAAACACAAGCTTGCAAAGGGCCTTCCTTACTCCAGAAAAACAAGTATAACTGGCATCAATTTTCAAGACCTTGGCTACTTTAACTCAGCTCACTGCAAGGAAATTCCTGCAGGCATTGGGCTACATGGCTTCTTGCATCCTGTTGATACCAAATGCAAGGCTTCATATGAGAAAACTTCAATGGTACCTAAAGAGTGTATGGTCTCAGCATCACCACAGTCTGGATATGATACCTCTGATTCCCTGCCTCCAAAAAGAGTTCCTTTGGTGGTCCAGGACTTGTGCTTTAAATGAAGGGAATCCCTTTTGTCTGCCTCATCCTTCTCAGATCATAACCACAGACGCTTCGGATTATGCTTGGGGAGCTCATTTTCTAGACAATTGCCAGCAGGGCTCTTGGACAAAGAAGCATCTTCCCTGGCACATCAACTTGAAGGAAATGTTGGCAGTCCAAAATGCTCTTTTAGCCTTCCAGAATCTTTTGCAACCAGGACATCTACTGATACGTACAGACAATACCACAGTCATGTGGTACATAAACAAGCAAGGGGGCTCTCACTCTTACCCCCTTTGCAGACTAGCCATGAGTCTATGGGACACGGCTCTAACTCTGAATCTGCATCTTCAAGCTCAATTCATTCCAGGAAAACAGAATCTCTTAGCAGACAGCCTAAGCAGAAATCTTTTGGATCCTCACGAATGGATGCTGGACCCCAACTTATTCAACAGGATTACGGCAGTTTGGGGTTGTCCTCAGATAGATCTGTTTGCATCCCATCTCAATCATCCGTTGCCTCTCTTTTGCACCAGGTCCTTCCACAAAACAGCTTGGAAAGTGGATGCCCTGTCTTTCAGCTGGAGGAATCTTTCGGGATATGCCTTCCCTCCTCTTCCTCTTCTGCCTCGGGTGTTACTGAAAATAAAACAGGACAAACCCAGGTTAATCATTCTGATAGCTCCAAATTGGCCTCGGCAGTTTTGGTATCCAACTTTAAGACACCTGTTCTTGGAACCTCCATGGATTCTGCCTCTGTCTCCTTCTCTTCTGTCCCAGCATCAGGGTCAGATGCTAGACACTCAAATCAAGACTCTTTGCCTGGCAGCTTGGCTCTACAAGGGCCTTTGATTCCTTCTGCTCTTCCCAAATAAGTTTTGGATGTTCTCTTAGAAGCTAGGCGGCCTAGCACTAGAAAATCTTATGCTTCTAAATGGAAAAGATTTTGTATTTGGATGCGGGATCGAGGTTCTGATCCTTTTTTGCCTGATATTTCCTCCATTTTACTTTACCTCTCAGACCTTTTGCTTAAAGGCCTCTCCTTTTCTTCCATCAAAATCCATGCTTCTGCTATCTCGGCTCATTTCAACACTGATCCCCCCATCTTTTCTCACCAGTTGGTGAGACAATTCTTGAGAGGGGCTAAGAATTTAAGACCACCCAGGACTCCTCCTGTTCCTGCTTGGGATCTTAATTATGTTTTGGAGAAACTTACTTTACCTCCCTTTGAGCCTGCTGCTGCTTCGGATATCAAGTTCCTGTCCTGGAAGACAGCTATCTTATTAGCATTGACTTCTGCCAGAAGGGTGTCAGAGTTACAAGCTCTCATGGCTGTGGAACCATACCTTATTTTCCACCAAGACAGAGTTGCCTTCAGGACCAATCCTACTTTTATGCCTAAGGTGATTTCTAAAGTGGCTTTAAATCAGACTATTCACCTTCCTACTTTCTTTCCAAATCCTCAAAACAAAGGGGAAAGGATTTTGCATTCATTGGACATACACAGACAACTACGATTTTACCTGGACAAAACTAAAGATTTCAGAAAATCTGATCAGTTGCTTATCTCTTATGCCTCCAGCTCTCTAGGCAAGGCTATTTCAGAACAAACTATTTCCAAATGGATTGCTCATGGGATAAGGTTTTGTTACTCTCACTTTGGGAAACAGATTCCAGGTACTGTTAGAAGTCATTCTACTGCCACTTCAGCAGCTTTTCTCAGAGGAGTTCCTACCAAGGACATTTTGGAAGCTGCCACTTGGAGTTCAGTGCATACTTTTTCTAAGCACTATAATCTCCCTTTATACTCTAAGTCTAGGGCAGGTTTTGCCTCTGCTGTCTTGCAGGGTCTTCTGGCTGTCCCTTCTTCTTCCTAACCTCCTCTCTCCTACACAGCTTTGGGATTCCACCCTACAGTTATGACTGCAACAGTGAAACACGAAGAACATAGTACAGTTGTGTACACCTACCATAAATGTAGATGTTCGAGTGTCTTCACTGTTGCAGTCGGTGTTTCCCTCCCACCAATCCCCTCTTATTTTTTGCTTGTTCTATCCTCCTCTTCCTTTGTGGTGTATTTGTGTTTCTTGTTGGGACACCTTTTGGTTATTTTGGGGGCTTCTGACATCGGGGGCAAGAAAGGCTGGAGAAGATGGTGTCGGCTGTCAGCTTTATACCTCTGCGTTCTGACGTCAGGGTACTTGCTGGTACAGCCGACGCCGGACCCAGACTTTAGAATTCTGGCCGACCTCGGGCTGCCTGCTGGCAGGAACACCCTACAGTTATGACTGCAACAGTGAAGACACTCGAACATCTACATTTATGGTAGGTGTACACAACTGTACTTTTCCCATCCACTAAGCAAGGTTGCGCTTAAAGAGGATCAGTGAGGTACTCTGTTTGACATGTATGGGAAGTCTATTCCAGAGACGGGGCAGCCTCTGGGAGAAAAAACCTGTTTCTCCAGCAGGTTTTGTTGATGTCGCATATTAGATTTAGGCCTATCGAGCGGGTAATGCATTAGGAATTAGACTTACAGATATGGAGCATCTCTAGTAGGGCAGGGTCTGATATTGCCTTGTAGGCGAGACACAGGTCAGCTCTGAGCAACCTGTATGATACCAAGTAGAATGATAGTGATTTCAGCCTGTCCACATAGTACAGGTGTTGGAGGCCATGAATTCTCTTTGTGAGGTATTTTTGTGGCCTTTGCAGTTGGTGCAGGTGTTTGGAGAGGTACATACTGAACGGGGCATTGTACTCAATTATAGGTCTAATGAAGGAGGAGTACAGAGAGGTAATAACCTTCATTTTTTCTGGATACAATCCCTTTACTTATGAGATGAATCAAGTAAAAGGCTTTTCTGACCACTGCCGCCACATGATGGTCGAATGTGAGATTGTTGTCAACCTGGACTCTCACCACAGGTTGAGTGCTTAGGGGGTTGCCGTTGATGTGGTCAGCAGGGGCCATGTTTTTACTGAATGGTATGATAATACATTTTTTCATTTAACTTAAGGCCATGACTTTGGCACCAGTTATTTGTAGGTTTAGGGAGTCAACGACAGCACCCAAACTTACAGTCATCTGCAACCTTGGTCAGCCACAGGCCCTTTGTCTTTGCCTGGACCTCTGAGAAGTAGATGCCAAACAGTAAGGGTCCCAGGACAGATCCCTGGGAACACCACTAGTGGCAGGTCTGCTGTCAGAGGTGATGGTGCTTAATTTGACCTTGTGATTCCTATCTGTCAGCCTGTTGGCCACCCATTTGACGTGACAGGGATTAACACCAAGTTGTGTTAGCTTTTCGATGATGCCTGAGTGGGAGATTGTGTTAAAGGTCTTGGCCAGGTCAAGGTAAGCTGTATGTACTGACTTTCTCTCATCCAGGGCGTTGCTGACAGTCTCAAAGAAGTCAACTAGGTTCAATAGGCAAGATCTGCTGCTGATGAATCCGAACTGGGTGGGGTCAAATGCTTGGAGATTGCCTATGTCTTTTTTTTGAGATCCATAATAATAAGATTCATGGTTTTACAGATCAGACTTGTCAAGCTAATGGGGCAATAGTTTCCCAGGTCAGTAGTAACACCACCTTTATGCAAGGGGATGACTCTCCTGGAATGAAGCCTATAATTAGGCTGTGGTTAAACAGGGTGCTCAATGGTGAAGCTAGTTCTTCCTGGAGATGGTAGAATACAGCCTGGGATACTATCCGATCCCATGTAAGCTGTATTCTTTGCCTTGGATGGGGCCTTTAACACTTGATCTATGGAGATGTGACTTGTGAGAGAAGTATTGGGGATGTCAACTGGGCCTTTCGGGGGTAATAGAGGGGTGAAGTTTGCGCTGAATCTATCAGCTAGCAGGTTGGCTAAGTCAACAGGATCAGTGTAAGTGGTACCATTAAGCACTAATTCAGAACAAACTTGGACTTTGCCATGGAGGTTCTTAGCGTAAATGAAGAAGGACTTGTGTTTTTTCTTTGTTTTGGAGGCTAGTTACAAGTCTTTTGACTCATAATTGGCTTTGGAGGTTTTCACTAATGATCTAATTTACTTGTTGGGGTGGAGGAGGGAATTTTTCTGAATTGGAATTTTTTCCTTTTTACCCTTGGACAACAGTTTCTTCCTTTTGTTGTAAAGCCTGTTAATAGAGGATATCCACCAGACAGGTTTGCGTTTACTTGAGGAGCAGGTTTTAGTTCTGTAGGTATGGCTGAGTCCATGCAGTTGTACAGGTGCTTGTATACTGCACTGGCGTACTGTTTAACATAGTTGCCTGCATCCTCTGAGGGGGGCGGTAGTGTGAAGCTTAGGAGGTTGTAGTCAACTTTTGAGAAGTTTTTTACCTGGTTATGGCTGGGGAGGGATTGGGTGGGATAGAAACTTCGAATGAGACAGACCGATGATCTCTCCAGGGAAGAACCTACTGTGGGAGTGGTGCAGCGGTCACCCATGTTGGTGAGAACCAAGTCCAGTATGTTATCTCCCCTTGTAGGGGATGAGACCAGCTGGTCTAGTACATTAGAACTGATGAAGTCAAGGAATCATTGTGTGAGTGCATTAGTGCAGGAATCGTTCACCCAGTCTATGGTGGGGTAGTTGAAGTCACCAAGGATCATGGTGTTAGGGGGTACCTTGATGGATTCAAGTAGGTCCAAGTAAGAGGAGTGGGCATCCTGAGTCATGGAGGGGGTCTATAGCTGACTATAACTTGGATGGGTGTCTTGCTAACTGTCAGTTGCACCTGTAGTAATTCTACTGCGCCATGCTGGTAAACCACTCTGGAGGTGTGCCTGTCCTTAATGAAGATAGAGACTCCACCACCCTTAGTCTTTCCAACCTCATTCAAAACGTGTGGAATAAGATATAGCTTGGTAAGGCAGGAGTGTTCTCCGCAGCTCTGAACTTAGCTTCTGTGACTGCACAGACATGAGCATCTTCCAGTGTGAGGAGAGCCTCCGGTGAATCCATTTTCAGGTTAAGGCTCCTAGCATTGAGCAGCATGACCTTTAATTTGTTTTTTGGCAGATCTTTTATGTTGGAAGATTTGTCTTTGGGACATAGCCTAAAAAAGGCACAATGGGGCAGGCAAGTGCCTTGGCCAAGATCTGGAACCCCAGGGGTGAAAGTGGAGACCATCTCTGGCAAAGCATCAATGCCTGTCAAACATGTCATCCCAGGCAAACAGATACTGGATCCCCTTGGAAAGACACCAGAAACTAAGCTAACCGTTGTAGTCAATCATTTTTTGTTAGTATTGTGGTATCATTCTTGGTGAAGATAGGATGCTGCCTAGGGCTAGGGTCATACCTGCCTGGAACACATACGCTGAGAGCTCACTCATGCCTCTCTTCATATAATCCAGGGAAGTACATCTCAAGTCATTCACACTGGCATGGACAATGGCAGAGTCATACTTGTACCTGTTGTGGAGAGACTTAAGTGCGTGCGTAATGCAACAGATTCTAGCACCTGACAAACAGCTGACTGTGACCTTCTCCTTGTTGAGCCTGGTGAGGGGGACATCAGTGTGTCTCACTATTGAGTCACCAATGACTACTATGTTTGGTTTATTGTTATGCCTTATGGGCTACGTTGGTTTATTATTATGCCTAATGGGTTGTGTTTTTGAGACACTGGTGTGTTGACTACTGTATATGATGTGATTGGTGCTATGTCTGGAATGTTTGTGATTGTGTTTTGGGGGTCTCTGTTGTTTGGGTAAGTTTTTGTTTAGGATGCCTGTATAGGTGGATGTGTGACTCTGTGATATGGGTGGTGTGGTGTTTGTGCTGGCAATCTCCTCTTTGTCAGGGGTACTGATTGTGGTGTTAGAGAGCATAGATTCCAGCTTACTGATGTAGATGTATCTCTTGCATGTAGAAGAATTACTTGCACTTGAATAAGGGACTTAGGTTGGAATATTTTGATTATAAGGATGTGGAATATAAGTTTAATGCTAAAAATGTTCTATGGCCTATTTTTATTGTATAGCTAAGATACACAAACGTTTATATGATCTACCAGGCCATCCTATAGTGTCCACATGTAACTATTTTTCACATAACATCTCCTATTTTTTTCATCAGTATTTATATGGGGAAGTAGTTAAACTACCTTCCTACATTAAAGATGTATTTGATTTCATTGATAAAATTAAGATCATACAATGAAAGGAAGATATGCATTTGGTGGTTGTAGATGTTAGTTTGTATACTAATACCCAACACAAATTTTGTTTGCAAGCTGTATTACACTTTTTGGGAGATCGACCTGATGTTCATTTTATTTCAGACTTGTTGGTTTTTTGTTTGACAAATAACATGTTTGAATTCAATGGAGAGTTATATAAACAGTTACAAGGGACAACCATGGGGGCAAATTGCCCCCATGTATGTTAATTGATTCATGGGCCCATTTGAAAGTATTTATATAGATATATTATTTTTTTAAGAAATATGTAATAAAATACTATAGGTACATAAATGATTTGATTTTTGTATGCAATGGTGGTTCAGAATGTATGTTAAATTTTATTGAACAAATTAGTACAGATAACTTTGGGATAAACTTTGATGGTATGCAAAAAGGTAAAAAAAGTAAATTACCTCGATGTAACTTTGGAAATTATGAGTAATGGGGAGATAAGAACAAGAATTTATACAAAATTTGCCACGCAAGATTTTATGTTACATGGAGAAAGTTTTCTCCACCGCATATTATGAAATCAATACCATGTGAATTTTTAAGAGTATCTAGAATTTATAGCAATAAAAATGAGAGACATGGGGAAATAGATCTGTTAAAATGTTTGAAACTAGAGCATATGATAGACAGGCCATTTTGGAAGGAGTAAGAAAAGTTACTATGGATAAGACAATACCCCAAAGGGAAATAAAGGGAGATTGGGTTCATTTTGGAGTGAAAAGGAAGTAAATAATGATGTAACTGAATCTTTTTTTTTGTTACAAAGTATACTTTATTTGCTAACAAATTAGTCAATATGGTAAAATATTATTGGGATTTTTTCAAAAAGGATGATAATTTACAATTTTTAAATATAAAATATTTTGGTAATCTCCTATAGTAGGGGTAGAAATATTAGTGATTTTTTAGTTTATGGCAAGCTACAGATGTCCAAAGTGACTAGAAGTATTACAGTGGAGATGAAAGGTACTTACCCATGTGGGAGATGCACAGGGTGTCATTTTGTGGTAAATAAATGTAATAGTATTAATGGGATGAATTCTCTGGTAGAAGGAATATATAGTTGTGCAACAGAGGGGGGTAATATATGAGCTTAAGTGCCCCTGTAGTAAATTTTATATAGGAGAAACCAAAAAGAGGTTTCTCTACTAGGCTGAAAGAACATGTTATGGATATAAGAAAAAGTAATGAATATAGTCCAGTAGCTTTGCATTTTAAGCAGTGCCATAGTAATGATCCAAATGGGTTACAAGCCACAGTTTTACATCATATACACAAATGTTATATGTCTATTCAAGAATACAAAAATAAGTTATACAGAAAGGAAAATGTTTTGATATTAAAATTTAATACACTTTTCCCTATAGGGCTTAATAGGGAAGTGAATTGGAAATGTTTTTTTTTATGAAGGGTTAGGTTTGTTTTCATTGATTAATTATTTAATTGTTTAATTAAGCTGTTGAATATATAAAATCTGAGTGTTTTTCATGATGCATTATACTCTGTAAAAGCTTGTTTAAGCCGAAGCACTAGGAGTGTATAAGGTTTTATTAAACAGATTTATATCACTAGCCATTGTTTTTCTTGGTGGTATTTCACATATACTTCCTTTGGTTGTATTATAAAGTAGAAGAATTAGTTTAAGAAATACTTAAGGTTAGAAAGTTTTTGTTTCTAGATGGTGTAGTTGTCCTTTCTAATGCTGATATGTGAAATGCTACATATGTTGTTCTTCTTACAGGTTTATTAGGATCAGCTTGATGCATCAAACAAGACAGACATACTTTTGATTCCAGTGATCTGATATAATAAGATGACAAGTGTTTGAAATGACTGATTGTCTTAGTGAGATGTTTGCATACATCTGTTTCAATTTTATGTTGGGCAGAGGACTTTTGATAATGTATCTCCCTTTATTAGGCTATAGTGAGGAGGATATTGAGTTAGGACTTCTGAACTTTCTGGTATTGTTGTTAGAATAGCCTTTAAAGATAATTTAACCAGTGTTAAGGGGCAACTTGGTTGATGGGAGGGGAACTCAGCATGACTATGGACTATATGGTAGGTACTAGAATTACCTGTAAGCTGAGAACAGACATTTTTTTTCATTTGCTTTGCAGTTCAAGTTTATACCTTATGTAGATGTGTAACATCTTGTGCTGTATGGTATGGTGTTAATAACTTAAGAGCCATAGTTAGTCTGATAATTCCTTGTTTCAAAGTGTTTATGTAAATATTATATCAACAGATACGTATATTTATGCAGAAACCAATTATTTGGGTAGAAAGAGGTGGTATGTTTTTTGATCTCAGACTGATAAAGATTATGTTTATTACATTGCCATTTTAAATCCTGAAGTCATGTTAGATGCAGATTGAAAGCCATTAGATGGATATAGGTATTAAATAAGTTTCTGGGTTCTATATTATACTTGATATTTATTTTAGTGATGACAATTTTGGGCAGTATGCATGTGCAGATGTCTGTTGTTAGTGCAACTGGAATATTATTGTTAAGTACCATGGTTGTACTAACATGCCATGTAACATGATGACTATGTATTTAAGAAGAGGATGAACATGTCAGATTTCAGATAATGCTGTGTTATAGCTGCACAGTTTGTAAGACTGCAAAAGATGTCTTGCTGTGAGTATTTTTTATTTGAAAAGATGTAAAGGCATTTATTTTTCAAAAAATGACTATATTAATGGTTATGTAATATTAATAAAAGACAAAGCAGTAGGGGGAATTCAATAAAGCCTACAGATTTTTTTTTATGTAGGCATCCCGCCGTGATGTTTACACAGGAGCGAACATTTTTAGATTCAGTAAGTGCTGCTTAGGGGTGCAGACGCACGCACAAACACAGAAACTTCCGTGGCATGCAAATCACGTTATAAGCAGGTGAATCTCATGCAATAAGGCAGGTAGAGTGATCCAACATGCAGAAAGACAACTGCTCAGACCCTGTGTCAGTGTCTGTAGTGTACATAGAAAAATTCTGCTTACAGAAGACTAGACAGACAAAAGGGGGAGTAAAAGTGTAGGAATGTGGACATAAACCCCCTGAAAATGTAAGACCTCAGACATATACGAGTAAAACTATTAGTCTGCATGTCAGAAAGATTAGAGGGAATAAGTTAAATAATTTTTTTAGTAATCTCAGCATGTTTGCACTATGTGCTGCAGTGTGCAAACAAGCTTAACAGAAAAAAAATAAATAAATAAAACAAGTTTATAGTATGTGGCAGAAATGTATTCTAGGAGCTTGTGTGGGCTCCCTATAGTGGTGCATTGCTGCTGCTGCTACTGCTTAAGTGATAGGGCTATGAAGAATGTAGTTTCTAAGCTGTAAGCATGGATAAGTATGCAAATGAGGAAGGGTTACTGAATAGCAGACAGGAGTAATCGTGTCCACATATCCCCTTCATGTAGGGTCTTACACCATGTTGATGTTTACGCAGGATGTGGCTGACATCAGGGAGGGTTTGTCTCCTCACTTCTAAGCACTTTTAATCCCTTTCCCCACTGTAGTGCGATCTTGAAATTAGTATATCTAATTACCAGAAGTGTGTCCGGCAAGCCAGAATAAGTTTTTGCAAGTGGGGCAAGCTCCCTTGTGCCCCCACACATCGCTACTTATATATATCTATCAATATATATATATATATATATATATATATATATATATATATATATATATATAGGTCTGTGTTGAATGATCAAAATTACAAAACGTCAAACTCATATGGTCAAGACCATATGATCGAAGTTTTGTAACATCGAACATTCAAAAAAAGAAAAAAAAACACAAAAACTACTTAAAACATATATATATATCTATGCAGGGGGGCTCCTGCACTCCCCACACCCCCTGCTATAAAAATATACCAACTCTGAGATCGCACTTTAGTGAGGAAAAGGGAATATTCCCATTCTGTGCTGTATGGAGATCTCCGTTTAAATGTTCAAAGTTTTAGAACTTCGATCATATGGTGTTTCGGCCGTTTGAAATTCTAAGTTCTGAACTTCGATCATTTAACTAGGACATTTTATATATATATATATATATATATATATATATATATATATATATATATATATATATATATATGTCTGTGTGTGTGTGTGTATGTGTCTACTTCAGTTTTAGGTCAAATGAAATTTAGGTCAGTTGGGTGTCGGTCAAATGGGTGTCATTCAAATGAAATTTATGTCAGGTAAAGTAGACAAGTATATATATATATATATATATATATATATATATATATATATATATATAGTGTGTGTGTGTGTGTGTATGTGTCTACTTCAGTTTTAGGTCAAATGAAATTTAGGTCAGTTGGGTGTCGGTCAAATGGGTGTCATTCAAATGAAATTTATGTCAGGTAAAGTAGACAAGTATATATATATATATATATATATATATATATATATATATATATATAGTGTGTGTGTGTGTGTGTCTCAAGATGTACGCATGCATGAATAATAGGTATGTGTTTGTGATGTACCTCAGGTGTCTGACTATTGAGACCATTATGTGTACTGTGCTTTCCAGAGGTAGGTTTTCTGAGGTGTCTGGTAAGGAGCTGCACACATGCAGGTGTGTATGTTGTGGGTGTGGATGGTGCAGGAGGTGAGCTGTGCATGTTGGCAAAATGCTCATTGTCATATATACTGACTGCTGTGTCAGACACCATTCAGTCAAGGTTTGAAGTGCAGTCACATGTCACACGTTGTATTTGTGTGGCATAGGAGTAGAGGGTGGGTATACTTTCCACGTCATCAGCAGTCATTGATAGTGCCATTAGCAATACAGTCATGCCTGTGTATATGTCACAGCATGCAATCATTAGGCAATGACATGACAGATGGTGAAATGCAACACGTCACTTGCATGTAGGTCCCCTAAGGTAACACAGCACCTGACAGTGTGCCATACAATACTTTGCCAGCCATGTGGACCTTGGATTGACCATAATCCTGCCATTAGACATGGTTGCAATACCTACAAATGTGACACTCTGCAAGTACTGCAAAGTTAGGGTATTGCTGTCACATCCTTGGGGTTGACAGCCTGAAACAGTGTTTGTAGTCACACCTTGCAGTGAAGATGTGGATAGCCGTGCATGCACAGATGACTTGTTCAACTTTGTTGACATTATGTTGCCCTTGCAAGCATTCAGTGCCCGACAAACAACCACAAAGCAAACTGGTTGTTGTGTAGAGTAGTGTCCAACAGCAGAATACCCGTGTAAAACTTCCACCTTACCTTCGCAGGGTATACATATTACACTTCCCTCCATTGTTTGTCTGTGCTTTGTACAGACACCTTCAATGACTCTTTTCTTGGAACCTGATGGAAGTAACTGCAATACATAGTTGCACAGAGGACAACTAGCATGCAGTGCCAGGCAATTTCCCCAGATCTCTCAGTCATCTGATATGTAAAGCCATGAAAGGAGTTAGCATGGATACGATCATTAACAATGTTGTATACCTAAAAACACTGGACAAAACACAGTTTGTTTTCCTCAAGGCAGATCGTGCCTACCTACCCTAACTGTAGACCTCACTGAGTTTTACTGTATGCAATGGAAGATGGTAATAGCCTGACAAGGTGTTTGACAATATTAGGTCAGCAGACCTTGCTGGAAACTGTATAGCTTATTTACAGAGTGGTATGTCAGCTGGTAGATAGCCAAGTGTCTGATAGTCATAATCTGGGAAGATAGCATTGGGTAGACCTACGCTACAATGATGCCAGTCAGCATGTCCACAATGGCCTGAGACACACATTCAATTGTTGTCAGAGCCACTGACAAATAGTAAATGCCAAGGACCGCACAATACTATCCATTTGGAAATCATCCACCCCTGGAAAATATAGTAGAGTCCACAAACCACACACAGTTGAACCAATACCCATGGACTTATGGACGCAGAGAGTAATGTAGCCTTTGACTTTCACTGGTCGGTAAGATGTGGGGATCCATTCAATTTTGTATGACCTATACATAAAGGTATGGCATGTAAACCCCAGACTGTCATTCTCATACCATATTTGACACACATCACATTTATCATTGAGTGTTATGGCACCTATGCTATGTCACTACACAGGCATATCTGACAACTGTAGCAGCCACACAGGTTCCATGGTAAACCAATACACATTGGAAATAACATGTCAGATGCAGTCCATGTCAAGAGCATACATGTGTAGTCTATCTCCTACATGCTTTGGAGGGGACATGCATGGCTGCTATAAAGGGAGGTGTCAGATCCCAATTTGTACCTCCTGCTTATCCAAGACAGAGTACACACCGTCACTGTGGTACAAATAGTACATGCTGGAGAGACAGGTATGTAACACAGACACTAAACCCTATATTCAACAGGCTCCCCATGCATATGAAGCACACATCTGCTGTAATGCACATCATGCGCAAGTTACACAATGGGATGCAGAACAAGACACTCACAACTGGTGTATGACAAATGTATGTAATACACACAGGAAATTTGTAGATGGGTCATCTCCATCATCATAGCTAGTAGATGTGTTAGGTCCAGAAACCTTGGTGACACTTATCAAGGGTATCAGACTGTGTCATAGATGAGGGATGCATGAGCAGGCTGTGTGACGCCATTGTCCTTGTTAACCTGTTATACACATATGACCCTATGAAGCCATGCACCTATACTGCCGTACTTTGCTGGAGACATATATCTTCTGAGCTGACATTCCATCCTGTGATGTGATGTCTATGGGTTTATTGCCACTGTATATCCATAGGTGTCCCCTACAGACTTCTGCAAATGAACCATAAATAGGTCCATGGCACACTTTTCATTGTGTAATTATACAGCCAATACAACATCATCCAACACAAGTTACACATAATTATGTGGCATACTCATTACAAATGTTAGCATACAGTATCTGTCAGTGACCAGTACAAGTGGCATGGCAAAGCGACACTGCATTACAGAATTACATATTAATTTATATAGTTGCCCAGTGCATCAGACAAATAGCTTAATTTCCCTGCATCGAGGATGAGGATGACAGGGATGTGACACAGGTATCATAACTTGCAGCGGGTGTTGTCTGGGGTTGCAGGAGGCCTAGGCTGACTCAATAGTTTGAAAGCATGTCTGTGTGAGTCAGGAAGGGAAGCAGGCAAGACGGATCATGGAAATATGCGGTGTGTGTCTGTAGGTGACCTGAATTTGACAGTGTTGTGTGAGTGTGTGTGTGAATACAGCAAAGCTCAGTGCTAGCCCTACATGTATATATGTTGGACAGCTGTAAACCATGCATGGTAGAGCTGATAGTTCACCATTTCTGCCCTCAAGCATGGGAATTGGCTCTGCCAGGGGTTGCACTAGCACCTCCATGGCCAAGGTCAGAAGTGGTGCTAATACCTGACGATGGTTGCTGTCTGCTAGGACTGTGCTGGGATGGGAATGCCTAGGACCATGAGACAATGGCCTGCCACATCTTGGTTTGGACAGCAAAATCCCCTCTGGAGCACTGGGTGTACTGCCACTATGGGAGCATTATTGAGCTCAGCCATGTGGACTCTCAGTAGATGTAGTTGATGACCTACGTCTACGGGTCCAATGCTTGACTTCAACCAGATGTTCCATTACAGACAATGTGCGATCCAAGACAGATATTCTGCAATCTGTCTCAGACCACCTTCTTTCCACTGCATCAGTGAACTAATCCAGGGTATCACCAATGAGGTGGTGGCAGTCAGACTGTGCTGCATCCATAACCCTGAGCATTCATCTGGAGTTCCTTTTGGGACATACCTGTGCCTCCATGATGGCCCAAAACATACACCTGTGATAGGTTGTGGAAGGACAGCAGGCCCCCTATGAGCATCCCTCTTAATCCGCCTGTGTGGAACCTCACAAGCTCTCTGGCTGTGGCCAGTGTCTGCACTCAGTGGAGCCATAGTTGCCACACTTTCCTGTTCAATGTCCCCATCCTCTGACTGTCCAATATCTGTGGTCTCCAGGGATTGGCTATGTGTAGGCATACTGAATGTGTGCGTTGATAATTAGGGCAGAAGAAGGATGTAAAAATCTGGGAGAGATGCAGCCCCTGAAACCCCCACTTATGCCTCACTTTGTCCACCATCATCATCAGAGTGTAAAAAGACACTGACATCAGGTTGTATAGGATTCAGAGACCAACCCCCCCCCCCGGTCATCTGTGTTAAGAAAAGGAAAAGCAGTACATTAATACCTGCACTATTGCACTCTGCAGTACTATTTTGAATAAATGTAAAGCTGTATGCACTGTTGCCACTATTACAGACCTGTTTAGCACCCAACCTCATAGAGTAGCACATGAAGGCATTACTTTTCACACAATCATCTTTAGTTACTTGTAAATAAAAGCTCTTTACACAGCAATCTCATCAGCAATAATGAGGTACACTGCTAACATTTGTGAAGACTCTGCACAGTTGACACATATGGCAATCTGTAATGTCCTGAGAATACTGTCACATCTATCAGTGTTGTCGCACCTAGAAGGCATAGGTGTAACTCTCAAGTGTATACAGTCAGAAAATATCTGTGCAGTTGGCAATCATGCTGACAGTACAGCAATCCAGCCATCAGGCCTGGGATGACATTTTAAGAAATAAATTGCAGTAAATCTACATCTGTAACAAAACAGTGTTGTGCTTACCAGGAGTAGGACCACAGCCTTGTCCAATTCCTGAGGGACCTGTGGAAAATTGAGGGAGAGGTAATGCAAACAGCACCACATGTTGCATTATAAGAGGGTGATATGTCCGTATATCTCACATTTACAGTACTTACTTTGTTAATTGATATGTTGGTCACAATCTGAGCATGAGATTCAAACTGCAGTTAAGCCCCCCCCTCAAAGAGCAAACACCTGACACCCATGTAAATGTATCTATACCTTGACACACTGGATGCTACGGTATTCCAATGCTGATCAAACAAAGCCTACCTGAACACTCCTCTGCCATGGAAACTGTGGCAACCACATCCACAATATATGTTGTGATGGATGCCTGAGAGCTGTTGTGTGTTCCTAGGTTCACCAGGAATTCCTCTGTGGCTGAGAGTGGTTGTTCTTCTGCAGGCTCTCCACCGGTGACACCATGATCCCTGGTCACATCTGCTGCTCTTCTGCATGCAGCATTAATCATATCAGTGGCCCAGTGTCAAACCTGTTCATATGTCCTATTCTGATGACCCAAGGCATTCACATCACAGACAAGGTCAGCCTAGAGTGCTGCCTGCTGTTCCCTGTTGTGCCTCCCCCTGCACAGTAGGAGTTCATGGTGTTGATGGAGGCCTTCCAGGATGATATCATTCTCAGCATGCATAAAAGGGACACATCGTCTAGAATGCATGTTTCCTGAAAGACAACAAAATGGGAACACATGTCAGGATTACATACATGGAAGTACACTATGTAGAGATAAAGCAAGAACAGAATGGCTGGCATTATCCACTGCTTGATCACACCTGTCATATTCCACAGTGGGAAAACATACTAAGCGTGTGGATACAACTCATATACTAGCTATTCCCATCTGTGCCATGACAGATAGTGCTGTATGATCACACACCCAACTTAGGAGACCATTGTAATGTGTCCCCTAGGGGCAACCCCCCCCCCCCCGATAATATGTCAAAACAACAGTGCCAGACAAATAGCAGTGTGGTATTACAACCACTATGCAGGGACATTCCCATGAGAATAGTGTGCCACATTGACAAAAAAATTCCACACTTAATGTACTGTATGTCCTCTGTATGTGTAACAAATCTGGAAATCAAGGACATGTCATAATTACAGTTCTAAGAAAGGCTTTATGCTGTAATCCCTATTCCCCCTATGTATATTCATACACATGCATCATTTTGTAAACAAAAAGGTTACATACTTGATAAAGTACAATACTCTTCTGTTGATAAGTGCAGATATATAAATTGTTTGGCAACCCTGTTACTGTCTGAAGAAAGTTTCATATAGACTGGTTTCCCTAGCCAGCTGTTTGCCTTTTTAACATGGATCTCATTACCAGGTGATTGGCGCTTAACCAATCTGTGGTTTTGAACTGCTAATTGCAGCCAACAATGCTGATTTGCAGTACAATCAGCCAATGATATGCAGCCAATAAACAAGATATAAGGCCTTTATGTAGATTAGAAGCCCTTTCCGATATGCTGTGCTGGAAATTCCTGGGGTCAAGATACTATGTCATCACAAAAGGGTATGTCTGTAGGGGTCTATATTAGAACATCAAAATCTTGAAACTTTGAATGTTCTAATATTGACCCCTATTCAGGGAAATCTGAAAATATCGAACATGCAGAACAGCTATTTTTTTCCCAGGGAAAAAAATTCACTGTTCCGAAATACATACACACAACACAAGCACACCAAAAAAACAGCAATCCACATACATACACTTAAAATCCTACATCTAACCCTACACTAAACTGTTCATACACTACTATCTATTCACTTACCTTAACCCAAACCCTAACCCTAAGGTCTGTCACTACGCACACTCAACTCACTCGCTCCCTAACCCTAACTCACCTACCCCGCCCTAACCCTAACGTCCGTCACAATCGCACACTTAACTGACTCGCGCCCTAACTCTAACTCACCTAACCCGCGCCCTAACCCTCACGTCCACACAATCGCACACTTACCTGAACCTGACCCGTAGCTTTCCACCACATTGCTGAAAATAGTGAAGCCACAGAAACGGCCAACCGAATTCTTTCCCTAGGAAAAGATTCGGTGTTCTGCAGCTTCGCTATTTTCAGCATTCGCTAAATAGGGGTCGATATTAGAACATTTGAAGTTTCAAGACTTTGATGTTCTAATATAGACCCTGTCTGTAGCAGCCACTTTTACATACAGACGTGTATGCTATAGGCTGCAGCTGATGTTGCAGGCAGTAGGCATAGGCAGAGAGTGTGAACACTTTGGAGGACAAGAAGCTGTAAGAGTAACTGTGGGAGCTGAGTCAGCCTTGTTGTAAAGGAAGGGCCAGAGTAAAAATACCTATTCCACTGCAAATTAAAGCTTGTATTTAAGGTAAGTATGTTAGGCAACGGTATCACTAACACAGTACTAGGCAACATGTTTGTTGTGTCCTTGAGCAACATAGGGGATAATTATACCATTATGTCAATTATTTGGGCAACTGTCAGACCATGTCTTACATTATGGTAGCCATGTGGAATGTGTGTGATTGCAGTCCTTATTACTAGCAGGACCTCCATATGTGTATATTAGTTGTGTAGATGTGCTAATCTGTAATATCATTATGAAATGACTGTGTGGTGCATTTGCATTATCTAAGTTAAAATCCTCTTTGAATGCATATTAATGCATGACATGACACTTTATACACTTGTAGTGTAGCTATAGGGATATGTCAGTTGTGTTCCTATCTGCAGGCCTGTGACTTTCATCAGTGAAAAGCAGACATTTCATTTGAAATGCATTATGTGGATAAAGATTGTATGACTCAGTCATTCATTGATGGCTTCACAATAATGTAATTTAAATGCTACACACCAGTAGATTTGAACTCAGGACTATGTGTGGCAAAAGTTACTGTTTGTACAGCATTTAACAGACTGAGCTACTGAGTCACTGTTACAGCATATGTATTTGTGATGGTATAAGTGCACACATACAGTCTGTGACATACTTTCATTATATCCATTATTATGTGCCTGGCTTTATAGAGATGTATTTCTCCACTAGAGTCCCAGCTGAACATGTATTTTGCCATTAATGCTGTAGCAAGTGTACTTGTACATGTTGTTGTTAAAAGCACCCATTTACCTGTTATTAGAGACCTCAGTTACATCCATTAGTGTTTGTCTGGCTTTGTGGTGGTGTACTCCTGTACCAGACTGGAAATTGCACTCCCAGTTTTTCCATTACTTTTTCAGCAAGTTTGCACTGTGCAATGCACAGCTGTGCTTACACATGCTTAATTATGGTAACTTGCAATTACTATGCTTTGCTTAAACCACCAGTTTTAATTAACAGCTGTGTGGCATGGCAGCTTAATGCAGTGGCCTGCAGGTGCGATGGTCTTGGGTTCAAAATAAGGGACATGTGTTTCTTTTGTACATGTTTATTATCATTTAAAACACATATATCAATATTTATTTATTTATTTATTTATTGCATTTGTTTACCGGAAAAGTCCACTGGGCCAACATGAGCCAATTTTCAGTGGATGCCGGGGAGAAAAGCTCCATATAAGTAAATAAAGTTACATTTTTAAAACAAATATAAATGTAGAATTTCTTTGGCAGATTCAAAGAATTAAACATCAATTTTTATGGTAATATAGAAACAACCTTGACAAGTATTTACATGTATAGCTACAAATATAGCTCCATTAAGTTGAGCTTAGTGATGCTGCATAATGCACCACGTCATGCAGCTTCACACAAAAAATCTTTAAAGAAAAGAACAAAGGGGAGATAGGACAGTGGTGAAATGGGGTGCAAGCAAGGGGGAAAATATAGTGAAAATCAGGTAGGTATGTGCAGGAAAGATGCAGGGAAGATTCATAGATATCTATTTCTTGTACAGCAGCAACTGTGCACTTTGACAGAATTTGTACATGAAGTTGGACTGTCATCCCCAGAGAGAGAGGCTGAAGACAACATAACTGCATTGTGAAGCCAATTGCACTAGACTACGTGTGTCCAGTGGACACATGTGCAAAATGGAGAGCTATGTATAGGATGATATATTTCTGGCGGGGACAGGTACCCATTTTTTAAATGTGAGAGTGGAATGTTGGGGAAGGGACATAGGTACATTTGGGGTATGTAAGTTGGGAAGGTGAGGAAGCTTTTGCAAACTGACACCTTGGATGGGGAGGGTGTTGTGGATTCCCAGGTGTTGTGAATTCCCAGTCTCATGTACCCCTACAAGGTAGCAGCATGACTCAAGTCCCCACCCATGGGAATGTTGGCACTGCTCCTTCACTGCCCCGGGAATGGCAGTGGTGGAAGCTGGGCTCTGGGGGAAAGCCTGCCCCTCTAGGGTGGCCAGCATGTTCTCCATTGAGAGCAGGCATCAACCAGAACTACTGTACACAATCCTGTGCACCAAATCTGGCAGTTCATCTCGGGTGACAACAATTCCTCCACCACTGCTCCCAGTGGGGGGGGGGAGAACCCCTTCCTGAAGGGTGGAGCTACCTGACACTGCAGGTAGTACAGGGGCAGCAGAAGGGGCACCACCAGGCTGGGTCCCAGACATGCTGGGCCCAGATGCCATGGCCAGAGGAAGCAAGGTAGGTGGATCACCTGGAACAAGCCTACCTTGTCATGCTGTAGTAAATTAGATATAAAGATAAGTTAAGGATAGTAATAACCCAACCAATGTTAGTATTAACATAATGGGACATAATACTGATTAATCTAAATACATATTAAAGTATATTGTGTGGAACACAACATTAAATAACATAGTAAGTATGTTAAGAGCAAACCAGAATGAAATAACCCATAACACCAACAAAACAGTTAGTTTAACAGAATGTATTAATATTAAATAATAAAAATAAATGACATTAATAAATTAAATAAGATAAGGGGTGGGGAGAGAGAGGAAAACATACCATTAGTGAATTTGTGGATGATTTTAATACACAGACTGCTAATACATTCTTCTACAGGTGTGTAGTATCAGTTGTGACTACAGAGACTCAAATTCTTCTATAGATGATGTAGCATGTACATACCTCTTAAGCTGTTGGCATGGGACAGTAAGGGCCAAGCACTAATAAATGCAGGTACACAGCTACATAGAACTGTTTCACATCATGTGCACATACATTACTAACAATGTGTTCTGTAAATGGTTTTGCACTTACAATGCATTCCAAGTAATCATTCATCTGTTAATCATGGACCAGACATATTGGGCAGTTGTCATTACATCACAAAAAATCATGACACTTAAGAAGTATGTTTGTGTACATTAAGTAGACTTGACAGCCATAATGTCTTAGTTGGCAGGCATGGGAGTAAAACCCAAACGTTGTGACTACAGGGGACATGTGCACATTATGTAACAATTGATTGAAGTGACATTAGAACAGACATGCAATGAATACAGCACTACTGGACTTATTTCAACATGGTCTTATGAAACCACATCCTACTTTACACTTTATTGTTATTGCTTCTTAGAATCTGTGAAGTACACACATGATATCTGCCCAGAATGTGGACTACCTTAACCATATACCTCATTTCTGGAGTGGGAGGACAGAGAGCATTATGTGAGTGAAAGTGGGCTGCAGACAGCCCTGAACCATACAGTGGGTTGTGCAGTACATTTATCTGGCAATTACTTTTGCATCCTTTATTTATTTAAGTTATGCAGTTGAATTCAGCAACATTAGAACAGACATGCAATGAATACAGCATTACTGCACTTATTACAACACATTTATCAAACCACAATCCTACTTTACATCTTATTACTTATTGTTATTGTTATTGGTAATGTTTATTGCTTATTGCACTAAAGTTATCAGAAAATATCTGTACTTACCACACTAACAGTGCATCCTGGCCAGCTGCCTGGCATGACACTGGACATTGTGAGTCCATTTGGCTGCAGCTGTTGGAAGAGAAGCACACCATTATGCATAGCAGTTTTACATAGATTCAGCTTGTATTTTAGTAAAGTAGTGATAAATATACTTACATATCTATGGAGCATGCCCAGCCCTAGCCTCTAGGACACAGGTGTACAAGGTTGTCCTCTTCCTTCACTTCAGGTCATCATAGTGGTGATGACACTGCTCACCAGTGTGGGGATACCAGTAGCACTGGTAAGATCCCAAGTCAACCAATCTCAGGATTTAGCTTTACATTCTGAACCCTGGTAATTGCACTGCAACACCTGGGGTTTGTACTTTTGGATGAGGAGTCCAACAAACACTCTGGACTCATGCATACCCCACCTCTACACCCAAAAGCGTGTTCCCTCACCATCACCATAAGGCATTCTGACATGAGACTACAATGAATGCTGCAGAATTTCCAAATAGTGCCCCGAATATAGGTTGTTTTCCCACCCTTACACGTCATACTGCAACATTCAAAAAAGTACTGCATTGCTTAGCATCACAGAAACCTGCTTAGCATCACGCGCACTTGTACAACTGTGTTTAAGCAAAGCTTAGCAGTGCGCAAATAGGAGTGGCTGTTAACTATGTTTAAGCAGTGCTTAGCACCGTGCAGCTTTTTCAAATGTAAAAAAATATGTTTTCATATTAAACCACCTTTTAGGTCAGCAAACACATTTCCACACCAATAATTGTATAAAAAAGCTATGACTGCTGGGGACTCGAACCTGGGACATACAACACTCTAGGCCATGACTCTACCTATTCATCTGCATGGATAGTATGAAAACTAGTATACCCATATACTACTAAGCTACCTGTTAGCATTGCTAAGCACCATGCCATGCAAATGACCATTCATAATATTAAAACAGAGCAGACAACAACACATCATTGATTACATCCAGTTTCTATTTTTAGATGTCTGGCAATGTCAACTGTGCATATGTAATCACAGATTGGCATTGCTGCACTCTGTACCATGCCACATAAATGAGCATTCAAATAATTATTTAATTACATCTGGTTTCTATTTTTAGATGTCTGGTAGGTGTCAGTTGTGTATGTGTAAGAGCAGCTCAGCATTGTTGTGCTTCATGCCGCACCATGCCATGCAAACATGCATTAAAAGAAAAAAAAAGAACAAAATTGCAAGCACACATATTTCTAGACTACCAGGGTACATTACAGGTATGTACATTATCTTGTACATAACATCTGTCCAGAACTTACCTGGACAATCCACATCCATGGGACACTACACTGCTGCCTATACAGATTCAATATCTATGTTACTGTGATCTGCTTCAGCAGCGCACCATGATTAATATGCATAGTGTGCTGCTGATAAGGAACTGAGGCCGTGTACACCAGTACATTCCATGTAGGCTCTACATAGAGCCTACACAGATTTTATTGAATCCTGGGTAGAGTCTTTTTTGTTTGTTTCCTCAGCACTGACTCTTAAAGTGTCAATCTCATAGTCCATCAGAACAATAGAAATGTACTAATTGAAAATGCATTTTTATTTGGATGTTACTTCATGGAATGATTTCAGTGGTAAAATGTTTTTAATCCACTCTTACAAATCGGGCAGCTTTCAAACATTTGATCTAACTAGTTGCTACTTTTGTATACCATTGCTCTGTAAAGGACAGCAAGACAGTACTAACACTACTTGCCAGCCACACTGTGCTCATGCTTCTTAGCTTTAAGCTGAAGCATTCCCACTTGTATATCTGCTCAGTGTATGTGATGATAGGAGGTACTGCTAGCCATGCCAGGAGTAGTGGGGCAGTGGATGTATGACCTGTGCCAGCACAGCTGACTGGACATTTGTAAATAATTATATGTCATTTGTATATCAAACTGATTTGTACAGATGCTTATGCTGAAAATATATTTGTGAGGTTTGCTTGTGCTAAAATGTATCAACAGTGTACCCTGCTGGAATGAAAAGAAATGTACATGCATTATTATAACTGAATTAAATGCAAATGTTTTAATAGAGCACACTGGGATAGCAAAGGTTAACCAGCTAGCTTACTTTTAAGAAAAATAGGGGACACGTAAATGAGCTGTTAAACCATTAAAATTGCACACCACAGTGCTGAATATGATTAGAGATGGTGGGTCTGGAAGAAGCCTTTGTTCATTCACTCAGTAAAAAGAGGGAAAGCCCCAGGCACTGTCATAAACATTTAGATGTGTATTGTAGCTGTCTATGATAAATTCCCATCAAAGAGGGATACTATGAGACCCTAGAGTCAGGTGACCAGATGAGGTCATTCTGCAAGCCATCTTAGATTTTATATTTTACAGGGAATAATCTCTAAGTACTGAGTATTCTGTTTTGGGCAACCTGATTAGAAAGACCACTAACGTTCTTCATTGTTCCTTGCTCTATCAAGTATGTTATTAAGGAATAGTAATTCTCCTAGGTTCAGTCAGGAATATAGTGAAGCTTAGTTTAGAGATTGTTTTTCTTTATTTGTATGAGTCTGTCCATCAATGTTATTTTCAATATTTCATGTGATCTGAACTGTGTAGTTTACTGTAAATATATATTTAGTATTTTCTTGTTCTTTTATTATTATCAAATATATTTAAATTTTTCACGGTGGCTGGTCCTTTTTAGAAAATACTTATGCTTTGAGAGTATTTGCACATATTTATTTGGTGATAACTCTGGTCACTCCTTAAATCCTTCTGTTTGTTCAACATTACCATTCGTATTAATATTAACTTCACTCAGCATTACTGGATATCCTTTTAAGAGCCTTATAGTAACTGACTGGTGGCAGTGAATCTACCTTATAGTCTGGGCAAAGTTGGCAGCACAGGCAATCTGTACCAGCCTTTCCCAGGTGTGTGTGTGTGTGTGTGTGTGTGTGTGTGTGTGTGTGTGTGTGTGTGTGTGTGTGTGTGTGTGTGTGTGTGTGTGTGTGTGTGTGTGTGCGTGTGTGTGTGTGTACTACTCAGCTGGTGCTTAATACAGGGTCAATCATATTTGATTTATTAATTGGTTGGTGCTTAAGTACAAAGTACTTTGTAAAATTTCTTAATTAAAAAAATGGTTGCTGATATAAACCTAAGCTATGTATCATGGGATTTGGGTAATAAATAATAGATATTATTGGATAGAATTGTTTGACTAAATGTTGGGTGGGTACAAGTTTTAGGTAACCTTTCAGGAAATTCTTTGTTAAGGATCACGTGACAGACGTAGCCAAGGTGGACTGATTGCGATTTATTTATTTACTTATGTACCAACACATTTCTAAAACTTAATATAGACCACAGCAGCAGGATGCTGGCACCCCTGTGGCCAAGTAGAGTTCTGTACCCATTTCAAATTTATTGGTGTTAATTTCTTTAGAAGAAGAGGGAAGGTAATGGGGCAGTGCACAGAACTTGTCCAGAGAAGACGGGAATATTTCAGATGAGTGCAAAGCTTTTAACTTATTTGTTAAATTTTATTTGTGCCTTGGAGGAGTAGAGAACAGATTTAAGGCATAATCCTAAATAAAGAAAGTGGGAGCATTTCTAAAAAGGCAAAGGGTTTCAATTAGCTGCTAAAGTCAAGCTATGATCTTGGTTTGTGACTGTGCAGGTTTTTGTACTAGTAGAATGGTTTCTTAGTGTTTTCACTAGGGGTTAAAGGAGTACAACAGGTTTCTATATAGCATTCCTCAATTTCTCAGTCCTTTTGCTCCCTATTTACAGTTCCCTCCATAAAGCAACAACACTGAGCCATTTAAAATATTTCTAATTCACCTTACTTCTCTAATAGGAGCTTACCTTAGCTTACTGTGATGGTTTCACTTTCAAATACATGTTCTTGCGCTTTAGTAAAGCTTGCCGGAGTCCCCCAATTAATCACGTCATCAAGGCCAGGAAGTTCAGGTACTTTTTCTAACCAGTTCCCTCCCCCAAAGTGACATCACCATGGTCAGCCTCTCATTGTAAATAAAACAATGAAAACCACCCATTCTGTGATGTAACTGCTCCCTTAACCTTTCCCCACCCTTTCAATGCTCAAATACAGCTGCTGGAGGTAGGAAAGTTCTTTTTCAGGTTTTGTTTTCAGTACACCGTATTTTGGCATGGGAACCTCTCCTTATAGCAGCCTCTCACACATATTGCTAACTGGTGAGTGTGATATTCCTTTTTCTAAATGCATTGCTCTAGGGTTTTTTTATCATTAATGTGTTTGTTGCAATAATCCTTCATGTCCGGCCCTTTATTGATTTACCTTTATAAATAATAAAACAAATGGCTGTATCAAAAATACTTTAATATGATAGTGGTTACCAGTATTTTTTTTTCAGCATTCTGGAATATTACAATCTTTTTCATACAGCCATTCATTTTATTATTTCTATTATATTTCCATGGTTTTACTTTGTTTTTTTATTTATTTACAGTCTTACACTTCTAAATGCCTTTGTCCTTTGCTGCAGCATTTGTGTTTGTGCTGTTGCACGTGGTAATGCTTGCCAGTAGCAACCAATTTCCTTTTATTGCTATTCTCTGACCCTTTACTGCTTTGCTTTTATAAATAAGACAAACAGCTGTATGAAAAAGCAATGTGGAATATTACAGTCCCTTTTTGATACAGCCGTTCATTTTATTATATTTACGGTGTATTACTTAGCTTTTTATTTCACGGCTTTGGGCACTCATTGTAACTATTTGGCTGGACTGCAATATTACAGGACAGCTATGGGTTACTCTGCATCATTGCCCTAATCTCTCTTTACCCTGTCTGTCTATTCTAGTACTCTAAATATTTTTTTTTAGCCAAGGTAAACATTTATTGTCTAATTTCTGTAATTTCTGGTGATTCCAGTAGTCCGTTTAGTGGTACGGCTGACTCTCACCTTTGTAGCATTTTCCAAAAAGGTGCCCCTTATTCTGCCAGCAGTTTATAGTGTAAGACACTGAGGAAATGTTCTCTGTGTGACTATGCAGGCATCCTGCATACAGTCCTGCTCTTTACCTGCCCTCTAAATAAACAGTCCCCCGGATTTACTAATCTTCCATGCAGGACTAATCTAGTCCTGCACGGAGGCAGCATTTTAAGAGGAGGACGGCAGCATGCCATGCATATTAATGAAGGTGCACTGCCTGAACTCCTAATGCTACACGGAGCATGGATGAGTGCAAGGGGCATGTCTGAGAGCAGAGCTCTTAGAATAAACATGCCACTGCAAAGTAGAACAGAAGAATGTGTAAATAAATGAGCGAGACTGCTCATAGATGTCTGCATATCCCCACCAACAGTCCCCATATGTTCAACAGCAACAGCAACAAACAAGAAACTGGCAAAGAAAACTAGAAATCCAACAATATGATCAAAAGCAAGCCGAAACAAAAGCCCATGGACTGCAACAAAAATCCACAAAATGTGTTTATTTTAAGCGCTTTTCGTTGCTCAAATCGAGCAACTTCTTTAGAAATAAAACACACATTCATTCCAAAATCATATATAACTGGATAATGCAGTCACATGATGAATTAATTTAAAATCAATTAAGTTAATTAGTTAAATAAGTCAACTCACGTAACTACATAAGAAATAATAATAATCTCACAAGTGCTTTAAAACCGCATTGACTAACAAGTCTGGACTTCCTGTCCATCCTATATTAAAATGTTAAATTCATTTATTTATAATAAACCCATACAACTATTTAAATGATATAACCATATGTTCACATATATTCACATAAATATTAAAAACAAACAAAAATAGTAATAACCATATTAATAAACCACACCAGATACATGGCTGCAAGTCAGGAACTAAAACTAGAAAGTTAGTTATCTCTCACATTCAATAAGAAGTCAGGAACATTAATGTTTCAGACTTCTAAGTTTCAATAGACAACCAATATTACATGCTTCGTTTAAGCCAGGGTAAGAAAATGCATTAAGGCGAATCTGCCATGCTAGTTCACGTTCCTCTAAGAGTAGATTAAAGGGACCCCCTCTCATATCCATCTGTATTTGATCAATAACTTTGAACGTGAACTTGTGTCCTACATTGTAGGTAACGTGTTTAGCTAAAGGATTCTCTATTTTATTCGTAAAAATAGCGTAAGTGTGTTTGTAAACTCTGTCCCACAGTCTATGCTCGGTTTTACCTACGTAGAATGCAGGACAGCAAACACACTTAGCTATATACACAACAAGTTTAGAGTTACAATTTAGTTTAAATTTAATATTAAACTTGTCGTGATTTATAGAGAAAGTATTACCTACATCCATAAATCTACACATCCTGCAGGTACCGCACAAATACATCCCTATGTTTCTGGCTATAATACAGTTACCTTTACTCTCGAGAAGTGACTTAAGGTTATACCATTTCCTAAAGATAATATTAGGTAATAATACTAGTTTATCAAGTAATGTACTGTCATTTGTAATAAATTGCCAATTTTTAAATAAAATAAATCTAACGGTACCACTATCTGTACAAAAGGTAGTAATAAAACCGTCTTTAGTGGTGTCATCACCTATTTGTGTACTTCCTTGTGCTCTAAACACATTATTGTCTATACAAGACACATCCATGTTTAAATCTACATGGTTTAGGTCGAGGATAGGTATGAACAATCCTGCCCTCCTTTTCTCAGATACTTCTTGAATTAGGGGTTGGATTAAATCACTAGGATAACCACGCTGTTGGAACATAGAGTTCAAATGGTCACATTCCATATGGAAATCCGATTCGAGGGTAGTCATCCTTGCTGCCCTTATCAATTGTCCTTTGACAATTGATCATTTCTGATGAAAGGGGTGGCAGTTCGAGAAATGAAGGAAAGAATTGCAATATGTATATTTCCTAAAAATCTTAGAAACATATCTCTTGTTTATTCAGTCTTCAAACATAGCCTGTGTATGATCACCATTAAATAGGATGAAAACATCGTCCAAAAATCATGTGTAAACAATGAGGTTCACCCTGCGGTCGGGGAAATTAAAAATAAATGTCTTCTCCCATTATGCCATGACAGAGTTTGCAAAACTGACACCGCAGGGTGACCCCATGGCTACACCTTGTCTTTGCAAATAAAATTGTTGGTCAAACAAAAAATAGTTGTTAGTAAGAATAATATGTAATAAGGATTCAACCAGAGTTATCTCATTTGTTGTTGCTTTCTTCGATTTAAGTAGTAAACTAACCCATTCTATTCCTTCTAAGTGGGGAATTGAGATGTAAAGATCTTTAACGTCAATAGTTAAAAAATTATAACTATCATTAACATCTAGGTTGTTAATACTTTCTAAGAAAGCTCATGAGTCCTTGCACACCTGAGATTTGGACAAAAGATACTTCTTCAAGATGACATCAACAACTTTAGCACAGGGGTAAGTCATCGACACCCTCCCATCAATCAGTGGTCTCAATGGTGGGTTCGACATATCTTTGTGAATTTTAGGTATGCTGAACAACACAGGGGTTTTAGGCCAAGGTGTAGATATAAAATTAAATGTGTCAATATCAATAGTTGCCTCTATGAACAAGCCATTGAGGTAACTTTTTATTCTGCTATACACAATATTGACTTCATTCAGCGAAACTTTTAAGTATGCTGCATCGTTCAACAATTTGTGCATTATCTCAACATAATCTGTCTGATCAAATACAACAAGCCCCCCTCCTTTGTCGGGTTTAACTACCCAAACCTGTGAAGCTCTTAGAGATTGCAATAGTAAGTGCTCTTCTGAGTTCATATTGTAAGTTTTTTTTAGATATGTGAGTATTGTGAGAGTTCAATAAAAATCTAAAGTCTAATTCACAGACATTCTCAAACAACTTCAAAGTTGGATGGATCGGAGGGTTAAATGTACTAGTTACCCTAAGTGTATGATTCCTAGGTTTTTTATTACCAAATAGTAAATTAAAGTTCAACTTCCTAACAAAGAGTTTAAGGTCCATAACTGTTTGGACAAGGTTCAGAGGTTTAGAGGGCACAAATGTACTACCTTTCGCTAATAAATTAACTAAGATAGGGTCAATAAAAATTGAAGAAAAATTATAAATATTAAAGTCCCCATCTGAGTTGGTTAATATATTGAGTACAGAACTGTCATTAGATGTTATTTCCTGCTCTTGAAGTTGCATTGGTTGTTCTTCCGATTCTGTTTGAACTGTTTGTTCTTCGGAATCGCTCCTGTAGCCCTCTGGAAATTTTCAGTTACATCATTTACTGGTGTTTTTTGATTTGATGCATTTTGTTCATGATTAGAGCCATGGTTGTTGTTATAACTGTGAATGCGCTCACTACTTCTAACTACTATATCACTAGTGTCATTGTTAGATGTTGCATGCAAGTCATGATTATTATTTTGTTGTTGAACAGGAGAATCAGTATTAACTCTATTTGAAACTTGAGCAAGAGGTGGCTTAGGATAGGCAGTGCCATTGTCGTAAGCCACTCGGTCTCTTTTAATTTTCTTAGTTTTGTTTACTTTCATCCTGTCTAGTAGTTGTTTAATACTCAAGAACGAACGGTCGTAGTCATACTTATATCAAGAAAAATCACCATTGGAAACAATGTCTGTGTTCAGCACAGAAACTTCTTTAGACAAAGTATCAATATGCAGCAAGTAGTGTTTAATTATTAGCTGCATTAGGTCAAAGCCTTGTTGGTCAAAAAGAGAATTAAGTTCCAGATGGAATAGTGAATCTGGAACAAGACCAGTAGGGTATCGGTAAGAACGAAGTCCCTTCGGGACAATGTGTTGATTTAAACACTCTTTAAAATATTCAACTTCCAACTGCAGTTTCTTTAGTTTTAGCAATTTAGCATCTAGGAATTTAAGTTTTCTGTTTAAAGTTTCATCACCAACCAGGGAATCACCATGAGTGTCGGCCGGTCGCTCCAAGTCAAAGGAAGAATTGAAGTGGAAATTGGATATGTCCTTAATCCATTCATTAAAATTCGGAGTACCAATAAGCCCTTCCTCGCGGTTGCTTAATATATTCCGGTGAGCTACATTGACAATGGGCAAACCATCAGTTGGTATACGTTGAGCCGGAGTAATAACAGAATTAGTCACAGTGTCCCTTGAGTTCGTGTTGATAGAATTCAAGTTAAAATTTGCATTATTAGTTCCACTTGCAGACACTTGTGAGGATACTTCTGAAAACAACGCTGTTGTTGTTGAGATAAGGTACCATCAACCTTATCAAGGTGTGAAGCAAAGTCATCCATACGTTGATTTAAGGCATTGATAAGTGCAGTCAGGTTCACCTAAACAGACTGGGTTTGTGAACCAAAGAGGTTGGGGCTGCTCGGGTTGCTATTGACTCCAGACGCCATGCAACACAAACAAACAAAAAACTGGCAAAGAAAACTAGAAATCCAACAATAAGATCAAAAGCAAGCTGAAACAAAAGCCCACGGACTGCAACAAAAATCCACAAAATGTGTTCATTTTAAGTGCTTTTCATTGCTCAAATCGAGCAACTTCTTCAGAAATAAAACACACATTCATTCCAAAATTGTATATAAATGGATAATACAGTCACATGATGAATTAAACAATTTAAAATCAATTAAGTTAATTAGTTAAATAAGTCAACTCACGTAACTACGTAAGAAATAATAATAATCTCACAAGTGCTTTAAAACCGCATTGACTAACAAGTTTGGACTTCCTGTCCATCCTGTATTAAAATGTTAAATTCATTTATTTATAATAAACCCATACAACTATTTAAATGATATAACCATATGTTCACATATACTCACATAAATATTACAAACAAAAATAGTAATAAACATATTAATAAACCACACCAGATACATGGCTGCAAGTCAGGAACTAAAACTAGAAAGTTAGCTATCTCTCTCATTCAATTCTTATGTAGTTACATGGGTTGACTTATTTAACTAATTAACTTAATTGATTTTAAATTGTTTAATTCATCATGTGCCTGTATTATCCATTTATATACGATTTTGGAATGAATGTATGTTTTATTTCTGAAGAAGTCGCTCGATTTGAGCAACGAAAAGCGCTTAAAATAAACACATTTTGTGGATTTTTGTTGCAGTCAGTGGGCTTTTGTTTCGGCTTGCTTTTTGTTCAACAGCAACAGTACATTTAAATAAAATGAAGAAACCCTTTTATTTATTTTTTTTAAAACCCTGAGTACAGCTAACCATAGGTGCATGGGTTTGTCCATTGCTTAGCTACGGTTAAAGCAGCTGAAAAGGCTGAAGAGGATAACAAGGAATATATATGCAAATGAAGCAGCACAGCAATAGTTTAGTGGTTAGGGCATCCATCTAATGAACAGGCATTCCCGGTTAAGTCCACTGCAGCACATATCATTTTCCATGTGAAATCTGTATATGAACATATTTTTACAACTCTTTACCATATAACCTACATAATAACATTTAAATGTGAACTGGAGCACTGTATTAAATGCACATGTGAAGTGTCAGTGTCATAATGAATAAGGCACTAGTAAGCAGGTATAAGCACAAATAAGCAGTAGTAAGCGTGTTTAAGTGCGTTTGTGCAGGGTTAAGCATTGCCTACACAGATTAAGCAAAGATTAAGCAAAGTAGAAGCTGAGTGTAAGAAACTGTAATCAGAGGTTAGCAGTGCTTACCACCAAAGTGCCTTAATCACTCTGTACCCAACAGCCCATGTTCTGCCCAGCAACAAAATAAACTGCCTTTGCAAGGCTCAAACTCAGGACCCTGTACATTATAGTCACAGTAGTTAACCACTAAGCCATCGTAGCAATAGATATGAATGAGGTATGAGCAAACTAATCCTCACCACAGGAAAATCAAACCAAACATATGAAATGAATCTATGTACAGTGTGAAGTGGTATAACTTGCTACATAACATAAATATGTGAACTGGAGTACTGCAGTAAGCATAGATTTAAGGTGTTATTATAATGAAGTGTAGAAGTCCCCAGGTCCCCATACAGTGTATGTACACATGAATCATGGATACCAGACACATATACAACCTGTAATGAAGAATAAATCATTGCCAAATGGCAAATCTAGTGATAATCAACTATGAAGCAATGCTAACCACAGCACAGCTCATGTTAGTAAGTGTAAGCAATGTGTAGGGGAGCCTATTCAATCTGCCTAGTGCTATACCTCTTTAAGCAGTGCCAACCTTAGGTAAGCAGGTGTGCCCATAGCTTAGCCTTTTCAAAACTGGCCAATCACAGGAAAGTGCGGGAAAATGACCGAATTTTGAACCCAACAGGTGGGAATACATCTCATAATTGGTTGTACTTTCCTACTGCAGGCAGAATGGCTGGTGTGGGTGAAGGCACTCGATTCAGAATGCAGCGCTGGGGCATCCAGGAGTCAAAAATCATGTTATGGCTCCTGGTAAAACACCATGATCAGAGACTACTGCAGGGCCAGTACCAGGACTCGCAGTACAAAACGGAGGCCTTGGACAGTCTCGCCCTTGACCTCACCAGTGCCACAGGTATCCCCCGGACTGGTGAGCAGGTCAGGTACCACCATGCTGGCCTGAAGCGGCAGAGGGGGGATGTACTGGAACAGTAGATCCAGGAGTCTTGTCAGATGGCCAATGCCCCAGTACTGAGTAAGTACACATTCTACTAAGTAGTAAATAATTACCTAGCTTGTGTATACTATGGATAGGTATGGCTAAATATCAATGCATTTATCAGACAGCTGCAGATGAGCAAGCTGCGAACCAGCAAGCCCATGATGCTAGGCTGCAAAGGCTGTGTCGCGAGGCAGGTTAGTAATTAGTCTGCATGTACTGCCATAACAAAGAATATAAGAGCCTTAGAAAGTGTTGTGCCAGTAGAAATAAATGTGTTAATAGTCTGTGAATAAAGATATAACCCCTGGAGTGCTTCTGTTTACTCTTCTTTCATATGTTTGCGATCTGTCCCATACTATAAATAGTACTGTTGTATCTTAAGCAGTGTCACCCACACCATGGTATGCAGATAAAATGGGTAGGAAGTCCTGCATAACAATGTTGAAAGTGCCAAGAGGTCAGTCATATTGTACAAGTTAGGGAGACTTAGATAGAAAACAGTTAAAAGCTTTACAACAATTCCCTGATAGCACAGTGTACTGTGATGTTAGCAATATTTTTTTGTCACACACAGCAGGGGTTTGACTCCTGGGAGTGCTACTAAGTTGTATGCATAATCATACCCCACAACTGTACAGACTGATACAATGTTCAGATAGAAAGCTGTATGCATAATTACACCCAACAACTGTACAGAATTTGCTTGAGTGTTCACATTGTAAGTTGTATGCATATTTATACCCCACAACTGTTCCAATCTGTCCAGCATGTCCAGATAAATGGCCCATATCACCAGCTTGGTACCCTGTTCCCCTGAAAATTCAGTGTGATGATCCAAGAAATGTAGGCAGCTGTCAATGACATATAACTGATAGTCAAATGTGTACATAGTCAGAGAATGTATATGAAAACAAACCTGTCATTCTAGTACCTCACCCAAAGTGTATGGCAGCAATTCTCAACATATGTTGCATTAACACCTGCAGCCTGTCACGCCTTTATGTAAGACACAGGTCACGTATATAATAATCTATAAACATACCAGTGTACAATATAAAGCCATTGTGCAGTGTAATAATACATGTAAGGGAAAGATCACTGCAGTGACTAAGAATGTTGTGAAAACTACAAGGATATATTAGTTGTTAATTGAACCCTCTCTCTCACCCCTACCATATGTGCATAATAACCCAATGACACTCCTCAACTGGTATGTGTATACTCCAATCTTTTTTTGGGACATATGTCCTAATGGTTTATAAATATTCACATTTGTTTCTATGCATGTGCCATGTTAAAATACACCCATATCGGTGGCCTGTTGCCACCAATGAAACCCGCATGCTCCTGTAATGGCCACTGTTGTTCCATATATGCATGTGTTCTGCTTGCTTTGCAACTGTGTTAAATCTGGTGTGTCGGGTTAATGGGAATACCTATGCATGCTGTTATAACTAATCCTGAACGCTGTTGACTGTTACTATCCCATATCTGCAATAAACCTGTGACAACACAGCTCGTTTGGGAAGGCTGGTCCCAGCGGACCCACCTGTCCCACCTCAGCTGGCCATGGCACCGGGCACCAGCATATCTGGGGCCCAGCCTGGGATCTCCTCCTCCATGCATCCTGTGCCACCTTCAGGAGGAACAGCTGCAGGGGATGGGGCTCGCGCCCCCCTCAGAGCGAGTGCAAAGGGGAACCTGTCACCCATCAACAGGTCCAGGCCGTGGGGTATATGGAGCTCAATCTGGAGTATCGAGAGTGGCTACACCAGCTTGAGGGTCGAGTGGCATTATTAGAGGGTGAGACTGCCCCTCCTACACAGCCCCCAGCACAGCCACCTTTGGGGCCGAGAAGGTGCAGTGGTGACTGCCCATGGGTGGGGACCTCAGTCCTACTATTACCAGTTGGGGACTCATGGGCTTGCGACTTCCAAACACCCCTCCACTTCCAAAGTGTTTACCCCTCCCCCACATGTGTCATATACCAGCCCTGTATTCATCTTGTGTCTTGTCTGTTAACCTACCCAACCTCCCTTCCTAAATATACCTACTACCCCTCCCCAACATCCCACTCTCACCTGAAAAAAAAAACAAAGGTCAATCTGTTCCCACAAAAAAATCACTCCCCATACATAGCTGTCCATTTTGCACATGTGTCCACTGGACAGATGTAATCTGGTCTAATTGGCATCACAATGAATATATGTTATCCTCACCCCTCTCCCAGGGGTTTGAGGGTCCAAATGTACCTGCAAATATAGTGAATATGCACAGCTGTTGCTATAGAAGAAATGGGCAGCTATGGACCTTTCCGATACTCTTCTTGCACATGCCTAGCTATTTTCCCTACTGTCTTTCCCTCTTTGTGCCCTGTTTTTCACCACTTTCCTATCAACCCCTTTTTTCTTTTCTTTTAAAGGAATTAGCATGGGGGTAAGCAGCAGTAAGCAGGTTTGCATGGGTTTGTGCAAGGGTAAGCCATGCCTATACAGGTTGAGAAATGTGAAGCTAATTGACTGTAAGAAAACATAAGCGGAGGTTGGCAGTGCTTACCGTCACGCAAACCCATGCAAACCTGCTTACAACTGCTTAAAAGTGCCTTAATCACTCTGTAGGCAACGTCACTTGTTCTGCCCAGCAATAATATAAACTGCATGTCCATTGCTCAAACGCGGGACCCTGCACTCCATACACAAAGTAACTTGCCACTAAACCATGGCAGATATACATAACCTGAAGTTTTCACAAACATATCATGCAGCACAATCAGTCAACAGTACAGGAAATGTATTAATATCATACCACACAACCTGTTAATGCAAGAAGTCTGGACAAAGTATGCCACACTGTGGGTACAAATAGGGATATGTCAACTAATGTCCTAATACACTTAAAATGTTGATAGTTACACAGTTATATGTATTAGAACACATATGTAGAAGGAGATGAAGTCTGAAACACAAAAGTGTTGGCACTAGTTACTGACTTCAATGCTGCGATCATCCATTACAATTGCCAAGTAAGTGAATGAGGAACAGGCCAAAATATGAGCCAAACATGCATGGACATATGGACAGATATATATCTGTAAATGTAGACAGATAGACAGCTATATGTTGATATATATATATGTGTGTATATATATATATATATATATATATATACAGATTTTATATATATATATATATATATATATATATATATATATATATATATATATGAGATATATATATATAGGTACATACACATATACATACAAAAAAGGTATCAATAGCCATACATATGTAGAAGTAGTGTGAAAGTACTGGGTGCAAAGTATATCCCTCAGCCACAAGCCCTTTAACTGCCACCTCTGAAATGTGTAGTGTGGCACCCATTCCCGCAAATGAGAATACTGACATTAAACATATACCCACCCACAATTCAAAGGACATGACATGACACACAGGTATTCATACACAGATAACCTTTATTAGTGTACTATACAATAATGTATGCCAATACTTACACCACATAAGGTTTGAAATATGTAATCAGTGATGAATGCAAGGCCCACACAAAACAGTAGATGCAAGCAATGTGTATATATATACCATACTATGCTGTCCAGGCCAAGGCCTTCAGTTAGTACAACAGTAGAAACAGGAGTTGCCTTCAGGATACGTAACAATCAACAATTACAGATGTAGTTCAGCAGCCTCCAATTACACCCTGCAGTCAAGCCCTAGGGGGAAAAGTAGCACTTGTGTTAATGTCACAGTATCTTGTACTTAACATTGCTTAACCTAACATCTCACTATCATACTGAATGACCCTCGTCTTAACAGTTATATCCCTGAAAAGGTGTCATAGCCTAGGTTAATGGCATTGAACTTCCCCCACATAAAAGGCTGTACAAGGGCAAGGAACACTGTGTACCACACAATTAACTCTGGAATGTATAAGGGCACATATGTGTTCCCAGCTGTTGCCCCCCATATATATGGACTTGGCCCAACAGTTGGTGTGGGAGTCCATGACATGACTGGGATGATAGCAGTAATGCTAGTGGTAAATAATGATATGCCATTACCTAACAACCCTTCCTGTATCACAGCAGGACAAAGACTGGCATATATGTGGAGGACAGAGGCAGGAACATAGGGCCATATTTGCATTATTGCTGTTACATACCCTGGAAATTGCTGGTGTTACAGGATTCATTGCAGCATACCCTTATGCAGGAATATGACATTGAAATACAAATGGATGTAGCCATGTACTGATAGCACTCAACAGACAGAATGCCACATATATATCTGGGACAATACCTGTGTGGTGCACAGACAAAACCAGCCAACCCCCCCTGGTATCATATGGATAGGCCCACAGTTGAGAGCTATGCAGACAGACAACATTCCATGAAAATGTACCATGTACACAGAAACCCTGTAAGAACAGCAAGATACAATGCACACAACAACACTACTTACGCTGTCTGTAGGTCTGGAACCTTATCCAAATGTGGATTTGGCCTGTGTCTGCAGGTTCTGCTGTAAGAGGTAGTGCTACCTGCTGTCTGTAGCACTGATGTCCACACACAGGAAGGATGTCATCCATACTGGCAAGGTGAAGGGACAACGCCCACAGAAGGCAGCAATTTAAAGTACAGGATTGCCATGACAATGGTTATCTGAAGTACTACACAGCAGGCTGCATGCAATTAGCAACTGGTGGACACTGACTGGTGCAGAGGCCACCACCTGATCATGTGCAATACCAACAAAAGCATGCTGCAATCTATTCAAACCAGCTCAATCACTCTACTGGAGAGACTGAGAGAGAGAGAGAGACAGCAAGAGAAAAAAAAACTTCAAGAAAGGTCGCAAAGCCCAGGGTTGTGTTACAGTGGGAAAAACATAACAGTTATGTGAAACAGATATGCATTTACTTGCATGTAGTACATGGCATAGAATAATAGGATGTATAATGTGAAAAGATGTATATGTGCCATCAGTACTTGTTCCTGTAATGATGTTCTGCTCAACAATTGCACTGGACAATAGTGTCAGTCCTTGTGGGCAGTGGGACATACCTGTCAAATGTGCAGATCAGCAGTGAATGGCAAAGATGTGACCCATGGTATCTGTGTTCTGTAAATTACTGTGGCCAACGGCTGTTGGGTATTTTAATACTGCCATGATAGACACATGGGTGAGAGACCACACCACCTGCAGGACAGTCATGGTAAAGTGTAGCATAGCATGCCCAACTGCCATAGCAGTAGAATATGCTTATCTAAAGTTTGTCACCATATAGACCCCCCCTAATGTTAGTCTGTGTTCACATGTGACACCTGTCTGTGTTGCAGCAAGGCAGAACAGTTCAGCTGTGAGGTAAAGAGAGTTACATGAGTGTGGTCCAGATGTTCGTATGCACCCCACATACAGATAGATATATGTGTGATACATATTTAAAGCTGTGTATGTCTACTGAACCTCGGACAGTTATACATTTATATAGGTATATAAACAACACATAATGATATCTACACATATATGCACATACATATATATGCATGTATATATATATATATATATATATATATATATATATATATATATATATATTTATATATTTATGTCAGTACATGTCCCCTGCCATGACATGTGTATGAGAACATCAAACATCAATACACAGCATACCTACACACCAGTACATGGCTGCAAGATGGAGTGTGGTGTGTAACCCATGTTGGAAACACATCACAATTGTTTGAGAAGGTGGTATATATATATATATATATATATATATATATATATATATATATATATATATATATATGTTGGTGAAGGGCATTAGGCACATATTGGTATGTAGGTCTGGTTGTGTGACAAACAAGACAGCATACAGGGCTGGTATATGACACATGTGGTGGTTTAACACTGTGGATGGATAGTTACATTTGGAATGTGGAGGCCATTGAGCCCCCACATGAGAACAAGGGGAACATGGTGTCCACCCATGGACAGTCACAACAGCATCTACATGGACATAAATTTGCCTGGGATGTAGGCTGAGCAGGAGGAACATGCATGTTGAACATTGTGTATTTGTACTGCATGCCTCCAGGTGATGTAGCACATACCCCATGTGTCTGTGTAGCTCCCTATGCACAAGACCCTGGTCCTAACTGGGTGACAGACATATTTCTGTGTGTGCTCCATGACGGGGGACACCATCCCCTGAGGTGGTTCCACATGAAGGTAGTACCGGAACAGTAGATAATGAGGTTCCATGGTGGGTCACAGATGTGATGTGGACTGGTAACATGTGCACATTAGGTGGGAGTGGTGTTTCTGCTGGCAAATAACACCTACACATACTGGTGTGTAATTGTCATGGAACATATGTGGGTTGTAATAGTCCACACAATCCCAGAACATGTCCAGCAGCATGCATAGATATGCCCAATATCACAGAATGGCAGATGTGTAGTAATCACGTAGCAGCCATACCATATGCATATGTGGAAACATAGTGGTAGTGACAATGGCATGCAGGTGAAATATTCTGTAACATCCCAGCAACTCTAGTGTCCCCACAGGGAGCATGTCTTTAAACACATAGCAGAAAGTGTTGTACAATACAATATATGACCCAATGGTACATATACCAGAGACATACCACTAGTGTTGTGTGAACATTAAGTTTGAGCTGATATGGTGGCGGCAGACTGATATGTGTATTGTATTATGCTAAACTTGCCATATGAGTTGCCCAGACATATTTCCATCATTATGTCTTTCAAGGAGTATGGCACACCTGAGGAATCCCACCTGCAGTGCTGCTGAGGATAACATTATATTCACCATCCAGAACTACCAGCTGTTGTTCTCACGGACAAGCCAGGACCAGCAGGAGCGACCAGCCATGTGGAATGATGTGGTCTGCAAGGTGAATGAGGTGGGGATGCACAGCCGTACATATGAGCAGGTCTGCCGCCATTGTAGTGACCTGCTCCGCCATGTATGTCACCGTGCCGCTGCCGTGCGGGCTGACCATATCGCAATGGAAGGGGCCATAACATCCACCCCCCCCCTCACCAGAGTGGAGGAGCTGCTCATGAGCCTGGTAGCACCTGCCCACCCGCAAGAGCTACAGACTTATACAGTCATGGAGGTGGGTGCTACACACACACCAGACATGGAGCATGCAGGTAAGGTTCCAGGGCATATCAGTAGACTACTGTAGTGTATGCATCTGTACAGGCAGATCATGCATATGTGAGATGTGGGGTCTGTTGCTGTGTAGTACTGATAAGCAGTAATGCATAATCTGTAGTACTGTAGACTTCAGCTGTTGTTGTACTGTAATATTGCAGCCACTGACATCAACTCTATCTCATCTCAATGTAGGTACCTCTGGGATACCAGCAAGGCAGAGGCTAGATGCCGGTGAGTATAGTTTAAGGTTATGCTTGGCAATTCACTGTACGTGTCATAGCTAAGGTGCAGGCCATGTACACATCTAACACACCTACCAATAATGCATGCTGTACATGTGCACTGACAGAGCACACACCTTACTAATGAGATTACCAGCCTCAAACACATGCAATACACAGTCCATCTCAGACAACTGTGGCTACACTCCAGTGCACATTGCCCAGGCACAGCTGACATCTGTCCAACATACACAGCTATGTCATACACAGAGCAGTTGAACATGCTACACATAAAGACATCCCACTCCCTCTGCAAACACATGCTCTAGGGTCTTAAACCTCATCAACACATTACACAGAACATATTGGAGGGACAGGGCCCTGTCCTGGGGAATTCCCACACTCTGGAATGGACTACCCATACATGTCAACCAATGTTACGTATTGGGCCTCTTTACAAAAACAATTGACAACTGGATGAGAAATGGTGAATTCACCCTGGGTAGTATGTCTGCCACAACCTGATAGGGGCACAGGGGAATAACATTAGTGGGTGGTGCATGGCTGGGAACCCCTGTGGCCAGGCTTATGTAGGCCCCAGGACCAATAGACCAGTACTCACCTATGAACCTTTGTGTACCACAGGCAACATCAGCCAGGGCTCAGTAATGGTCAATAATGGTCTCTACACTCACCATAGGTACAGGACATTGTGTCTGTGGTCATTCTAATGGTAGTCTGTCACTCATACATGCACCACTGATGATAACATCTGTGAATACACATCAAGCATTCACTAAACACGTGTCCACATGTAATCCAGAAACACACAGAGGCTGTGAGCAGCAGCAGAAACACAACTGACACACAGATGCACGTCCTGCAATGGTGTGTACACCTGTGAGGTATGGGGCACAGTACTTACTAGGGTGCTGAATAGATGCACAGCAATGCTGTGGACATAGGTGCAGTGAGTTCCAGGGGGAGGCCCATCACCTACTAACAGAAGCCATGCATCACAGCCATGTATAATGTTGGTAATGGGACTGAATACAGTTGCACTGCATGCTGTTGAGCACCACATGTCCTCAATGCTGACGTGTGTAATTATATGTTTGTGTGTGATACTGTACTGCACCATCACCTGCTACTGTGTGTGTTATGGGAGTGTGAGAGCTGTATGTAAGTGCTGCCTGGTGGAGTGTATGGGTCGTCATGTATGTCGACTGCATGTGTGTATATCTGTGTGTGTGGCCATGTCTGTGTGTGTGTGTGTGTGTGTGTGCGTCTGTGTGTGTGTGTGTGTGTGTGTGTGTGTGTGTGTGTGTGTATGTATGTACTGTTATGCAGTGATGTACAGGTCTTACAGTCTGTTCCCTGTTTTCACCTCACAGGTGGCGAGGTGGGGCTGGGTCCCCCTCGCAGGGAATCTGATGTCACTGATACAGGCAGTAACCATGAGGATAGGTGTGTTGAGGCACAGGAAGAGTTATCAGGGGCTGCCGCTGGGCCATCGATTGACATCTCACACGTATCCACCCCATCCACGCACACGGTCACATTGCCTCTACATACCTCATCACCGTTGGCCTTAACTGAGGGACAGTCTACGACTGGCATTGGCCAGGACAGTGCAGTATCTATGGCACATATGTCAGGACACAGCAGCCATAGCCAGATGTCTGGCAGGGTATCACAAAGGCAGATGTTCAGGGGTGCTCGTCGGAGCACTGTTGGTCATCATGCCCCTGGAAGATGTGCCACATCTATATCAACCATACACATATTTCAGGCTGTCATGGAGGCACAGGCACAAATGGAACAGTATACCAGGCAGGGTCTAAGGGCACAGAGGGCTCATCACACCTCTATAACTGACAGCTTCCGTAACCTAGCAGGTGCCATCTGTAATTACATTGAGATCATGGATAAACGGTGGGGTGAGACAATGGATCTCATCCACAATGTCATGTCCATGCATCAGGACAGGGTGGGATGGTTGCAATGACGACGTGGACGTATGCTAGCAACACCAGCAGCTGGAGGTCACCGTGGACATCCCACCAGTCACAGCCACTCCCATAGTGGCAGTACCACCCCCAGCACTGTGGGAGATGCTGTCCACAGACCATCATAGCAGAACACGTGGCCCTGGCCAGTCCCAGGAGGGACCTGGATCCAGTGGATGTCTGTCAACCTCGGGGGACAGTACTCGATCTGGCTTTGTACCTGATACTGCCTGTAGCACTCCTGCTAGGCACAGGTCCAGTGGCTGTGGCTGGAGACAGTGAACTGTAAACCCTGCCAGGTACAGTCTCCAGCTGTCTCACAATTACCTGTATAGGGCAGCCATATGGTGGAACTGTGTTCATGCAGACACACACACATAAACAACAAACCTAGGGCAACCACATACCTGCACACATGACATCACCAGTGGCCCATAACAGTACTCAGCCCCCTCAAACACACACACACACACACACACACATGTTGTCAGTTGTATGGCTCTGCCGAGGCCTCTGGCAAATCAACAACACACCCTGTGCATATGATGATACCTGTGCCACTCCCTGACATCCGTAACATCGATGCAGGGACAGGCTAACATGGTGCTGATCCACAGGGTGACTGTACAACAGTGTAGCAATGGAATGATGTGTAGCATGTTGTCAGCAGTAAAGTGAAATGCTAATATCTTGGAAGGTGTAGTTGTGCAGCCATGATGCATCATAGCTGTAATTAACAATGTTGTATTGCTATCACCATTATCTATTCTGATTGTGTTGTGTTTGTCCATGTGCCACATGGCTGATGGGTGTAGTGGTGTCAGTAGGCCTTCTACAGTGGACACCAGTAAGTGTACTGGGTGGTAAACATGCCATGGCTGGGTACAACACACAGAGCCTTTGGTTGGGATGCAGTACAGGTACAAGACTGTACACATGGAGGTATGTCCCCATGCAGGTAACACATCTGTTGCACATGTAATCCCACCAAGACAGGATAGGCACAACCAGACATTGCTATATATATATATATATATATATATATATATATATATATATATATACAGTCTGCAAATGTGGATGACATTGAACATGCAAACAGCAGGGTGTATGTCCCTCCCCCCACTCTACTGTGATCCTCACCTCAGTAACATGTGTGTGCCAATGCCGGTTGCATAGCCCTACCCATAGGAGGGTGTGAGGAGCTCAACTACTGTGAATGGTGTAAACAACAACAACTAACAACCTGATTACATATACTGTACAGTATTACAGACAGCTGTGTGGGGAGATAGATGCAACAGTAACTGTAATAATGGTGGATGTGTCCAGAACAGTCACACCCAGTGAGTTATAGCAACCCCAGTAGTGCTGCACACCTCTACAGTGTGGAGGAGGGCATTAACACATCTATGACTGTATGTCAATGGGATGGCACCTGTCGAATGTTGGCATTTGCCAAGCAGTCCTGGTGGAAACATAATCTGTGAACGGAGGTAGATCCCTTAACAACTACACACATTCCTACATGTGGTACGGTGTACAAAAGCCTGCTATGATCTACAGAGGCATTGTGCACCTCCTAACCCTCATTTACACCTGTCATGATTGGGTCAAGGAGGTATACCAGGTTCAGGTTACATTCTCTGCCTTTGACAAGTCCAACATTGGTGGGGTCCCATGTGTTAAGATTACGTGTGACATTGGCTTTGGGTTCATTGTTGATATGTTCCACGTACCTGTAGACCAGGGTCATCAGGCTACTGGGTGGTAGTTCCCACCTGACATTGTGGATTTGTGGTTGTCCTTGCCAACATTGGTGATTCCATTGTCAGGTGTAGGCCAATTGGATCATATGAGGGATGCCAGCTACTTACTGTGCCTGCCCAGGGGGTTCCCCCAAGCTTGACATGTCACTTGACTGTACTGCATGATATGTTAGTAATGTCGGCCTGACATCCTACAGGTGGGATGGAGTACTGTTAACATGTACTGCCCTTGTCATGTAGGGTTCTGGTTATGGGATCTGCTAAGGTTGATAGTGTATTGCAGGCCAGGCATGTTTGGCTGGGGAGGGGAATACCTATCCGTGCCAGATGTATGTTGTTTGGGTCTCTCAAACCCATCAATGGTGCATGTGGACATATATGTTGTGGTTACATTCCCAGTTTCATCTACAGATGTATGTCCATATATACCTATATACATATATATGTATTCACCTCTGAAAGGGAGACAATCATTTCTTCGAATGGCCCTGTCTGCAAACCGAAAGGACAAAGCCGTCATTCCTTACTGCACCACAGTTCAACACACAGCAGTTCTGAGAGCACCTTCGCTGACTCTCGAACTGCAAGTAGGAATACATATCGTAATGCAGGGGGGCATGCCCCCCTGCACCCCTCATCTGGGGTCTGGGCCCCCCCACAACCCCCCTACTGTGATATACTAACTCTGAGTTTGCACTACAGTGGGGATAGGCAAATATTCTCCATCCCCACTATAGTGCCATCCGCACCCAAATTGCCAAATCTGCAATGAGCGAATGCATAGTGACATTCACTCATTGCACATTTGATGCATTTATTGCAAGATTGTGTAATGTTGAGAACATAGTTTTGGCCTTCCAGCTTTCAGACACATGGATTTCTCCCTTTGTAAGGTGAGCCAAATATTTGCTGACATATATGCATTCCTAGTGCTGTATATATGTGAACATATGGATGTATACATATATATCTATAGATGTATGCGTATCTATGTATATATGTATTTATTGGCATATATATATATATATATATATATATATATATATATATATATATGTGTATGTATATATTTCTATAGCTATATCTACATAGATAGATATGTTGTATCCATTTAAAGTTTAAAAAAAAAAAAAAATATATATATATATATATACACACACACACACACACACACACACACACACACACACACACACACACACACACATACATCTACATGGCAGAATACATTCCCTGTAGTGTTGTATACCTGGGCTGGATGATATGTATGTGTATGGTGTGCAGGGTCCTGGTTTCGAGCCCTGGAGGAGCTGTTTATTTTGTTGCTGGGCCGAACACACCCCCTGGGATACAGAGTGATTAAGGCACTTTAAAGCAGTTGTAAGCAGGTTTGCGCAACAGTAAGCACTGCTAATCTACAGTTATGTTTTCATACACTCAGTTAGCTTCTAAATTGCTTAACCTGTGTAGACAGTACTTAGCTCTGCTCAACCCTGCCCAAACCTGCTCAAACCTGCTTACAACTGCTTTAAAGTGCCTTAGTCACTCTGTATCCAATGGGCCGTGTTCTGCCCAGCAACAAAATAAACAACTCGTGCAAGGCTGAAACCAAGGACCCTGCACAAAGTGATGTACCACTAAGTCATGACAGATACACAGATATTCAATGTTTCAGAAACATATCAGAAAGTCCTGTCATGCAACAGTACAGAGACTGTATACCAACATCTAGATGTCTGTGTGTGTAACTATATTACAGCCTTAACAGATACAACATATCCATATGTGTGTGTGTGTATATATATATATATACTAAAAGGGATAGTGTGCAAAAAGGGATAGTGTGCAAAAATCCCTTTTAGTATGCACACGGCACCACAAGGCTATTACTGTCTGACCAATTTGCCTTATGTAACTGCAATTGTAATGTTAATGAAAATGCATACAGCACCCTGCTTGTTCACACTTTTCTATTGGAAAGGAACTGTTGTTAATTTAAATGGCCTGCTAGAACTAATGTATATAAAGGAAGTGAAAATGGTTGCTCATACTTATGAAACATGTCTTTCTGAAGAAGTCTTGATAATAAATAAGACGAAAGCGCTAAAGTTCTACAAGAGTTGTTGGTGTTATTTACTATTTTATTGAATGCTTTTATTGTCACGAAGTTCATTTCTTAGTTAAAATTTCTTCTCTTCGTTCAATTTTTTTGAGTGCGGTTAATTTTATATATATATATATATATATATATATATATATATATATATATATATATATATATATATATATATATATGTGTGTGTGTATATATATATATATATATATATATATATATATATATATATATACATGTGACTACACATACACACATTGATATATGTACAGTTAGATACATATGTAGAAGGTGCACACAATACGGAACAGCCACTATGCCTACAGTTAACACCTGAACAACTGGACACTGTATGGGCCACACATACTAATGTCAACCGCTGCCTGCAACATATACCTATGGAAAGGTCATAGGAAAGACACCACACACAGGTTTGCAGAAATGGGAATCCTTTAATTGTGTACTATAACAGTTCTATATGCCATGTCATAGCTGTTCAGATACTCACAACCATATAAACAGAGTACTGCAACTGTGAAACAGTTACACTAATACAGTAGTCTGGAAAGGTTCACAGCTGTTGCTGTCCAGGCCAAGCCCTTCAGAATGTACAATAGTGAAGACAGACTGGGCCACAGGGTACCACAGAATCAACAGTATGTACTGCAGGTGTGTAGTTCAGCAGCCTCTATCTACACTCTGTACAAACTCCGTAGGAGGTAAAGACATTTTGTGATCAGATGGGTTATAACTGGTACATAACAAGGCATAACAAATAGAACGGTCTGTATGGCAGGAGGCAGTAGGCTGGCAGTACCCCAAGTCATGTAAGTAATGTCAATATCAGTGGAGTATATGGTACTGTACATCCAGATACCTTGTGGCAGCTCACCCTGATACCCTCACATTTTGTAACAGCCTAGGTAATTTATGGTGCTCCCCACCTAGACTCATTAATACAGGCCCATATACCACTGTTACATACACTGGCCACTGCAGTGCATAAGGGCACACATGTGTTGTGTAGGTGACGCCCACACATATATATGGCCCCAGCCCCACTGTATGTGTGGGGGATACAACAGCAGTGGACTAATGGCAGCAATGGCAGTGTGATATACTCACATCCCATTACAGAACAACCCCCAACAGCATGACATATGTGCAAAGCTTGGTATGTAGATGGAGGACAGAAGATGAGCTGGAACACAGGCACATAAGTTGAACACTGTTGCTATACAGTAAGCAAATTGCTGGTGTTACAGGATAGTCTACAACATACACTTAGTCTGAGAATTAAGGTTAGAAATAGAAATGGATGCAGCCATGTACTGATAGCACACAGCACACACACACACTGCCAGTTTAATATCTGACACAGGACCTGTGTGGTAGATGGACAACACATGACAGGCATACCTCTGTCCAGCAAGAGGATAGGCCCACAGTAGTGAGCTATGCAGACAGACTGCATTCCAAGGTACACTAGTATGTATACATACACATTCTGTAACACCAGTACTATGCAAAGCATAACACAACTCTACTCACAGTCTGTCTGTAGTTCCTGATCCTCCTACAAATATGTGGCTGCCCTGAGTGTGCAGGTTCTCCTGTAAGAGGTATTGCTACCTGCTGTCTGTATCACTGATGCCCACACACAGAAAGGATGTCCATCACACAGGAAATGTAAATGGACCATGCCCAGATGCTGTAGGGATTTATAGTGGGTTGTTGCCATGACAGTGGTAATAAGGGACTCTGGCTAACAAAGTTCGCAGATGACTGCAAACTGGGGGCCATTATTGAATCCTCAAATTATGTGGATATTCTACAAAAGGGCCTTACAGAAACAGATGCCTGGTGCCAGAGCCATGGGCTCAAGTTTAATGTCAAGAAATGTAAAGTTATCCCCTTTGGAAAAAAACATGTACCCATGAATTACCACATAGGTGGCAGTACACTAAACATTGAAAGTGTGATGAGAGACTTAGGAACACAGGTGGACAGTGGTCTCACCTTCGATAACCACATTGCCATAACAGTAAGGAAATCCTTCTATGTGGCACACCTCATCACTAAGGGCTTTTCATTCAGAAAAAAGGAGGTCATTGTCCCACTGTCCTCATCCCTCATTAGACCCATTATAGAGTATAATGCCCCGCTTGGTATGTACCTCACAAGACATCTGCAACAGCTGGAAAGACCACAGAAATACCTCACTAAAAGAATCACAGGTCTAAAGCAGATGCCATATGCTGACCATCTAAAAAAACTCCAGTTATACTCTGTGGCATATCGTCTACTCAGAGGCGATCTCTGCTTAATATATAAGGCCATGTCAAACCCTGAGCTGTTGGACATGCTCCACTTAAAGAAATCCCAATCCCACAGTGTATGCTGTTAGAGGTAAATGCCCAATCCATCTGAGATGCTGTTAGCCAAACAACAGATCTAGTTCCTGCTCACAGTGACTGAAAAGTCCCAACACCACCATGATGCTCCTAGGTATTGGAGTGTGTTTCCATGCAATTGGCTATGGGATTGTTACCACAGCTGTTCCACATGCAACCAGCTAGGGGAGGGCTGCAATTCGTGCAGAGGCCATCAGTTGATCATGAACATCATGTAAAATACACATGCTGCTGCCCAAGCAAGGCAGCCGTGGGTCTCCGCATCCACCAGAGAGGGTGTGGGGGAGACAGACAGAGGCAAATACATGTCAGGGACTGGTGGGAGTGTAAAACTGAAGCATGTTTGTGTCACACACCTACCAGCACAGAATAACAAACCCCCGAAAACTATGTAGTGCTATCACAGTTCGATGCAGTTATTGGATGCACCACATGGGTTACCTGATGTGGAGCACTCAGAACATATTTGTGAGGGGGAGTGACATCTGCAACAGGGATACGGTAGATATACAGTAGGTGTCGTACACATGCCTGTCTGCATGTACAGGTGCCAGCATCAACACAGGCACACTCACACAGGGACACACACAAATTGGCACACTTGGCAGAGCTAGGAGTGCAACTCATCACTAGTGGGATTGCCACAACACATCAATGTGCAGGTATCACATGCACCACACGGGTCATACGGAGGCCATATGGGCAAAGAGTATGAGGAGATGTCAGACACCAGACAGCATGCTTCAGTATGCCCTTGGGGGTTGTAGAGAGTGTGGATGTGAACATACACACCATACAACACGCACACACATAAACACACAGGGTGCCAGTTCTGACATGCATGGGTGCATGTCTACATGGGTGTGTGGTGGTCAACTGTGCCAGCAGGCTGTACAGGGATTGGCAATGGGTATACCTTGGCATCAGGCCACATGACAATGGTCTGCATTGTGGCTCAGGCCTGTAGTTACTGCATTTACCCACACAGGTGGGTATTGCATCCCCCATCCAGTCACCTGGGTGACTATTGTGTGTGGCCAATGCTGTACACCACATGCCATGTATGTGTTCCTTAGTCCATTACATGGATGGTGTCTGGGATGTGCACTGTACCTTAGGGTGTCTGGCCCATGTTGTGAACACAGATTACCATCAGATGTGCCAGTCTTGCCCAACTGTGGCAGGAACTGGTAATGGGCAGCATGTTTACCCTTCACCTACATTGATGGCATGCCAACAGCATTCCCTGATGTCAGTGTCATCTGTCCATACAGGGCATGTTGTCAGGCATGGTATGTCCATTGTGAGTCACATGTGAAGGCACCACAGGTGGTGCAGGTGTCCATTGGGGAACATGGTGGAGGTGCACTGTCCACATGTGCATGCATATTGGACAGATGGGCAGGGTGACATGCCCTCTGTAGCCCACTGCTATCACTGCATAGTTACTATCAGTGTCCAATATGCAGTGTACTACCCACATATTGGCTGTTGCCTAGACTTGTGTGTGTGTATGACACATGGTTTGAGTTTGTGCTCTAGGTAATAGTGGGGTTGCTAACTTGGATTGGCTGGCCTTGATGTCACATGTATGGGTATGGCTTTGCAACCCAGCCTCCCAGCTAATTTACGTCTGTCATCCCTGTATGGTTGACATTGTGATATATAGTAGGGCAACCATAAAAGAAATAAGCAAAACCCCCTCCCAGTTGCCCACAGACGTCACACACTCATCTCTACAGAGGATACACATTACACACACACACGCATACCTGTCATGTCAGGGAGTAGAATCCCTACCTAATTAGTTTATCACACAACAGCACTATGCAGTTATAGTATGTGCCACAGACATTACTGGAGTCTTTCTTCCCCAAAGGTGTATTTCACAGTGAATTACATCATCAGGATTACCAAAGTAGGGCATTTCAACTGTAATGCGAGTGACTAGCCTAAAAATGCATTGCTCCCTACACAGACAGTAAGACACACACAAAGCATCCACAATTGACATGTGGAGGTATAGAATCCCTGACCGAGGTCTATATCATAATACAGCATGGAGCTGTTAATGGACACACCACAGGGATTACTAATGACTTCCTTCCCCAAATGTGTTTTTCACAGTGAATGACATCAGCAGGTTTACCAAAGTAGGGCATTTCAACTGTACTGTGAGTGACTAGCCTAAAATGCATTGCTCCCTACACAGACAGTGAGACACACAAAATATCCACAATTGACATGTGAGGTTATAGGACCCCTGATCAAGGTCTATATCACACTTCAGCATGGGGCTGTTATATGATGCACCACAGGGATTACTAGAGGCATCCTTTCCCAAAGGTGTATTTCACACTGAATGACATCAGCAGGTTTACCAAAGTAGGACATTTCAAATGTACTGCGAGTGACTAGCCTAAAATGCATTGTTTCCTACACAAACAGTGAGAGACACACAAAACATCCAGAACAGATATGTGTGGGTATAGAACCCCTGATCAAGGCCTACATCACACAACAGAATAGAGCAGTTACAGGCCGCACCACAGGGATTACTAAAAGAGCTTTCTCCCCAAAGTTGTATTTCACAATGAATGACATCAGCAGGATTGGCAAAGTAGGGCAATTGAAATGTAATACTAGTGAGTAGCTTATGATGCATTGCTCCATACACAGACATTGAAACACACACAAAACATCCAGAACTGCCATGGGTGGAGATGGGACCCTACCACAATTCTAAATCACACTACAGCAGTATGCAGTTACAGGACGCGCCACAGAGATTAATGGACTATGATTTTCCCAGAGGTGTATTTCTAGGTGAGTGACATCAGCATCCTTGCCAAAGTTGAGTATATGAATTCTAAGGAGTGTGAGTAACCTAAAAAGCATTGCTCATTACTCAGTCATATTCACACACACAGTTGCTAAGTCTGGGGTTAGAACACCTACCTAACTACTTTACCACACTACAGCGGTATGCAGTTACAGAACATGCTACATAGATTACTAGGCTGTTATTTTCCCAGAGATGTATTTCTAGGAGAGTGGCATCAGCAGCCTTGCCAAAGTAGAGTATATGAATTGTACAGAGTGTGAGTGGCCTAAAGAGCATTGCTCTCTACTCAGTCAGACACGCACACACACAGTTGCCAGGTCTGGGATTAGAACACCTACCAAACTACTTTATTACACTACAGCAGTATGGAGTTACAGGATGCACTACAGAGTTTACTGGGCTATGACTTTCCCAGAGGTGTATTGCTAGGTGAGTGACATCAGTAGCCTTGCCAAAGTTGAGTATATGAATTGTACGGAGTGTGAGTGGCCTAAAAAGCATTGCTTTTTACTCAGTCAGACACACACATTTGCCAGATCCAGGGTTAGAACACCTACCTAACTACTTTATCACATGACAGCAGTACGCAGTTACAGGACACGCTACAAAGATTACTGGGTTATGATTTTCCAAGAGGTGTATTGCTAGGTGAGTGACATCATCATCCTTGGCAAAGTTGAGTATATGAATTGTACGGAGTATGAGTAGTCTAAAAAGAATTTCTCTCTACACAGTCAGAGAGACACGCACACAAAAACATACTCACACAGTTGCCAAATCTGGGGTTAGAACTACTACCTGTCTAGTTTATCACTACACCAGTATGCAGTTATGGAATGTGCCATGGGGATTACTGAGCTACAGCTCTCCAAAAGGTGTATTTTACACTGGATGACTTCAACAGGCTTGTCATGATACTGCTATGGGGAGAGCGGTGTGCATGGGCTGTAACCCATTCATGTAGGGGTTGTCATGCCACATGCGGGCACACACGGGGTCATAAGCCACAGGTATGTGTAGACAGCTACTAGATGATTACTTCCTTATACAGTCATATTGCACGGCTGGCACGTGCACCATATAGTCTGTCATGCTGACAGATACTGGTGGCTAGTATCTGCAGTGGGTGACACCTGCAACTCATGTGTTTGGGGCCCTTTGGCTGTGTGCTGGGTGGGACAAGCCCAGCTGGCTCCTTGTCACGTTCACCCTCTTTCACACATCTATGTCCGTCTACCTTTGGCTTATTATAGTGTGTTGTCTTTACATATATGTCTGTATTCCTATCCACTGTGTGTGCAAGGCAGGAGTGGTGCATACTGACGTGTCTGCAATAAGAACTGCAGCTGCCAGATATGTCTGGTCCACTGGTGTTTTCAGACATGGCCTTCATGTGTTTAAGTTTGTGAGCATGCCCAGTATGACCTTTCTGTATGTTGTTGACTGACATTGCCTTCATTCCTCTAAGTGTGTGAATATGCCCAATATGGCCATGTATATTGCATGTTTGGATCAAGTCCAGGTAGTTTGTACTGCGCTGCTGACCTTTGTGTTGTACACCGACAGGTAGCATGCTGTGTCTGCAGGGTATACATCAGTCATGTGGTACTGACTGTTGCTACATTTCTGCATAGCGGGGTGGGGAGACACCTGACTGTTTCTACATTTCTACACAGGGATGGGGGGCACACCTGACTTTTACTATAAGTGTACGTGGGATGGTGGGGAACACCTGACACTTTTACACATTTGCTAGGACTGTACTGGTATGTCAGGTACACCATTTCAGTCTGTAGTCTTACCTATCTTGCTGGCTAGAGGCATACCAGTGTACTACAGATCTTAGCTTTAACTACCTACATATTAGCCTCTGACTTCCTAGCCTTCACAACTTACATCCAACAGCCTGGCCTACTGTAGTCTGTCTGTGTAGGCCTGGAGGAGGGGTTACCCATAGGACTCATTCAGGGGCCATAGTACAGCATTTGTTTGTGTTTGTCTACACCTATCCTGCCAGCTGTGACTGTTGTAGGGTATGTGCCCCCCCAACTGGCATGTGTGAGTCACTTACCTTGTGGGTGTCCCAGTATTGAGGGTGGTGCTGCAGGGCTGCCTATGTCGGATGCACATAGTACATTCACTATACATGGTTGAGCACAGGTGGTGTCATGTTTGGCATCCCTTTTACTGTATGTGCGAGTTGGAGAAAGGTGTCATTCCCTGGGTTCCTACTGTATCAGTGCATGTGCTATGCATTGCCTCTTTGCTCTTGCTAAGACCAGGACATACTGGGCACGTCTCCTTCTGCCTATTAGGGCAGGCTCAAGTTGTTCTTCCTCTGAGTCACTCTGTGCCTGTGCAGACCTTGACACTGGTGGGGGTCTGTGTGGCCCTGCCCCATGCTGTTCCTGCTGCAGCTGTTTCCGCAGGATCATATTGTGTAGCATAGCACATACAAGGACAATTTGGGTACATGTAGTTGGTGAGTACTGCAAGGCTCCACCAGATGTGTCCAGACACCGGAACCGTGACTTCAGCATCCCAAACATATGCTCTATTATGATTCATGTTTGTGCGTGTGCCTCATTATGGAGTGCTTGTTCGGGTGTGTGTGCATTTCTGATGGGTGTCATCAGCCATGGCTCCACTGTGTATCCAGCATCCCCCACTAGGTGACCGTGTGGGATGTCCCCACTGGCAAATCTCTGGTACAGCTGCATCAGATGCTAGATGTGGAAATCATGGTAGCTTCCAGGGCAGCCAGCACATACATTCATTATTATGCCCTGGGCATTGCACATGACCTGGCAGTTGATAGAGGGGAAGCCCTTGCAGTTGATGTAGACCCTACCCCGCTCACCTGGTGGTGCTTTAATGCTTATGTGCGTGCAGTCTATTGCACCCACTACCTCAGGGTATTCTGCTATTTGGTGGAAGAGATGCATATTGCTGGCCAACGCCTCATGGTTGATGGGGAAGTATATGTGCTCACCGACATGTGCTGACATGGCATCCAGGAACTGGTGGAGTACCCTGGATGCTGATGCCTGTGAAATCCTCATCATATCCCCAGTTGGCCTTTGGAAGGTACCTGTAGCTAGTATTCTTAGGCATACACATACTTTGTACCTTGATATCCACTGGGATGGGCTCCCCTCTGTTAGTTCTGTGTGTGAGGCGTGGCCGGCACAACTCAACAATTTGCTATAGGAGGTCCCTGTCCACCCTATAGCGCTCCACTATCTCCAGCTCATGTAGCCCTTGGTAGATTACCCTGGGTCTGTACACTCTTCTCCATCTCCTCACTGTGGGTTGCTCAGCAGCATTCACATCCTCACCACCCTCAGCTTCTTGCACATGCTTGTTTATGATAGCAAAAGCAGCCCCTAACATTTTTTCTCTTACTTTCGTTTTGTAAAATGTCCTCATCTGTATACACCGGTGGTGCAGAGGTTTTGGGAAAACAAGGGGGAAAGGTGTTTGCATAGTTTATAGTGGTGTGCTGGGCTGGGCTGCTGCCTGTGTAATTGGCTATTTCTGATACATTTCACCTGTCAGCCAAGCTAGTTCTCCTTGATTACCTTCCTACTGCTGTTTTCCCTTCCCATTGCCTCCCTGTTTAAGCCTGTGTGCGTGCCATGCAAATATGCACAGAGCTGCTATTTCCTGGTTTAACTTCCTTTTTCTTCCTGTAAAACCCAGTGCTCTGCATGCACACCTGCCTACACTTTGTAAAGAGTGGTACGCAGTTTGGACACACCTCTAGCTTAGCTGTGCTAAGCTAGGAGAAGTCCCGAGCCACAGGGCTCCAATCCACTTACAGTATGCCTGACACACCCCTCCATGATGTCACCTATATCCTAGTCTTGCACCCAGCTATTTATATGCTTACACTTTTGGGACCTGCCTCACACCCTGGGGAAATCTGGGATTCACTATCCTTCCCCTCATTTGCATAGGATTGCCTGCAAATGCATAGTTACATGTCTCACACTGAGCCTCCCCCCTTAGCAACCACTACTCACTGGCCAGGTTGTCTTCTGCCTGCCATTGACTTGCATAGCAGAATACTGATTTTAGTTAGAATGCTCATTTTAAGTTTATTTTCTTATTTTCCCCCGATCCCATTTGCACGCTGCTGCCCTATGCTTAAACAGCTGAGATTGGCGAAAAAAAATAAAAGTTGATTTTTTTATTTTTTAAACAGTTTGCAATGCCAATGGCCTTATACTTGGTCATTGGTATGCTTCCTCAATGATATGCAGCCTTTATTTGGAGCAGTGGAGAGTGCATGTCTTCCCCACGGTCGAGTGGCATTCAAAAGACATGAGTGAATGGGCGTGCCTTTGTTGAAGGTTGGGCATCGGGCTGGCAACTTGGCACCATAAAAAACTACTACCAATCATTAGTGGACCAGAGTTCCACTGTGGTGACCTCTAACCGGGAAAAGCCGAAAAGACAAACAACATTTGGAGCTGTCATAGCTCCGTTTCGGAATTAGCATAAATGTACTAACCGAGTACATTTCTGCAGATTACACTAGTCTTGCATGGACTATTGCAAGCTTCCTGGATTGCAAAATCACCTCATTTGCATGGATTTCTCCTGCAAATGAGGTGATTTGCATACCAGGGCTTAGTCTATGCAGGATTAGTGCTGGAGCTCTCATGCACGCCCCTGCCGGCTGTTCCTGGATTGCGCAGCAGACATATTGCCTACATGAGCTCCTGCACTCATCTTGCACTCCGTGCAAGCTTTTGAAAATCCGGGGGAGTGTTTCACCCAGGAACAGGAATTTCTGTTGTAATTGTATGCTGCCAGCCTTAGTTGTGAATTGTTGAGGTGCGATCAGCTGATTTGATCTCTTATGCTATTTGGCTTTGTCCTTTGCTACGGCATTTGTTTCTCAGCTGATGCAAGTGGTCATGATTGCCAACAGCAACTGATTTGCTTCTTCGCTGTTTGGCCTTTTACTGCTTTTATTTCTTCAATAATAAGACAAACAGGTGTATGAATAAGCATTGTGGAATACTGGTATCTTTTTGGATACAGCCGTTCGTTTTATTATATTTTCTGTGCAGAAGTGAGATCAACTGATTTTGATCGTTTATGCAATACCGTCTTTTTAAAGCCAGTATTGCATTTGCGGTCAAACCGGACCTGTGTGGTATACATTTTAGCAACTGCATGCTACGTTATAGCAAAATGATTTTCAGCAGTTTAAACATTACAAGTAATAGTTTGCTTAGGGAAACTAAAACTTGACCACTTGACCACTGTAGAACTCTGTGCTGACAGGATATAAACTGTAGCAATTACCAAAGTGTTGCTACGGTAATACCCTGTCTGCATGGTATATAGATTCTTACTAGTGGTCCCTTTTCTGAGTGTTCTTTGGAAAACAAAGAAATAAAAACACCATATAGCAAAGGCATCTTTACAACTTCAGCATCCCAATTCACAGTGCAGCAGTTAGTCTTTTAAATAAGATAACAGGCCCCTTCTGAAAACAAGTGCTGCTCTGTCTGTGTCAGTACCAGTGACTAGATCTGGGAAAGAAACAGGTTTTTGTTATGCCCGTCTGCTACTGTTTGTATGTAATAGCATTTATACAATACAAAGGCCACTATACCCTTTTACATGGCAGCAAGAGGAAGCTCACAGGTCAGACCTCCCACACACAAATGATTGTATTAAAAACAACCCCTGTACTGTGTAGTCCACCACCCCCTAGGCAACTGCATCTGGTATAATGACTTAAGTGGCCTCAAGCAACTGAAATAATCTACCCCCTGTTAGGCTAGGAGAATGTGATGGAGGTGGCTCCTTTACAAGTTAGAAATGGTGATTCACAAGGATCTACTGATCTAGGCTGGTCATGTTGGTTCCACTAGGTTAGTGCTGATTGCTGCTGAAACGTGGTGTGTACAGATGCATGGGACCCTGTCTAAACTGTGGATGCCAGATGTAGAAACTCTGTATTGAGCAAGAGTGGGGCTTGATGAGCTGTTTGAGGACTGTGCAGTACAGCAGTGACCTTGTCATGTTGTAGGAAGGGTTTGGAGACTGTGGTTACCGATGTGTGTACCCTGTGAAAGTTATGCACTGTGCATGGTTCAGCTGAGACTTGCATGAATTCACTGTGATACCGGGGCAATGTTGAATTCTGATTAAAGGGTGACTGCACTCTTGAGTTCATCCTGAACCTGAAATGGGGCAATAAGGAACCAGTCTTCTAGTCATGGAAGCCTTTTGTCCTAAGCAGCCAGTGGTGGGCTGCTACTACTGGCATATGTTTAGTGAGTATCTCATGGAGACTGAATTATGGATTTCAAACTGACTGGTTTAACCTGTAAGTACCCGTCCTAGATTTCTCTGTAATTTAGCTGTTAGTAGTCATCATGAAGGTCTGAAAAAAGCATCTAATCTCTGTTTGAAGCATACAACTATAGACTGCACCAAAACCATTTAGAATATTTCTATATGTGCATGCTGGTTAGGCCTGTAATCCAATGTGCGTCTCAAGTCCTGTGTCATCTTAGACACAAAAGAACTTGACCTTGACCTATAATCGGGGGGGGGGCTCCAGGATGGCCCTTTTGTATATGAAATTCACTTTGCCATTCTGCTTAGTGCAAGTGGCACACTGTAATACCAGTTTTGCACACAGCTGCATGTTAACTGTTAGGTTTACAGAAGGCCTTGTGGCTGTCTTTAGCCTGGTAAGCTCTCTTGACTTCATAATTGGCCTTGTTACATTTACTTAGTCCCGTAATTTTTCAAGTTTAGTTTAATTAATAAACTCTTGTCATTCTGAACTTTGCTATGACTGTGGTCATGATTTTTTTTTTATGTTGTATACAAAGTTCAAATTTGGATTTAACCAGTGTGATTTGTGTTTTGGGTTTGTTTACGGCTTGTGGGTACAGCAACCTCTATGCAGCCATTTGCATGTTTGTACAAAGTTTTTAGAATATTTCTGCATAGGCTGTTGTGAACCCTGGCTTAGAGAGGGCACTGAATTTTGACAAACTGCTACTAAATGGTATGTAGTTCGCTTTACAATTTTTTTGAACTTTAGCAGTTTTTGCTGGGTTTTGCAAGTTGATATTTATTTCTAATGAGACTGCTTTGTGATCTGACCTTACCGATGAGGATGTGACACAGGGTGGGTGCAACACTCACCCATATTGGTCAGAAGTAGGTCCAGTAAGTTTGAATCTCTGGTTCAACTGGCCACTAACTGATCATTAATAAAGTCCAGGAAATGTGCCTTCAATTTCGAGGCAGTGTGTTTCCGAGCCTATAGAGGGGTAGGTAAAGTCTCCCATGTATAGTGTTTGGTTGGATGGACAGTGCCTCCAGTAGGTCTTGGTAAGAGATGTGGCATTTTTGTGACATAGATGATGCCCTATAGCTTGCTAAGATATGTTAAGGGACTCTAGGTTCTTTCCATGTGGGTAAACTGCAAGGTGTCAGCTTGCCTAACCAACATTGAAGAATACTTGCTACTTGCTGCTAATGAAGATCGAGACACTTCCACCTTTTGTCTGTCTCTTGTGGCTGATGGTCTACATGTGTGGAAGGCACCATGGCCTTGCACTGACAGACCACATAGCACTGTAATGGCACAGATCTGATGTCTGTATTCTCTACAGAGCTTGTAAGTTGTGGATTTTCTTGATAATGTTCCTAGCATTGATCTGTAACACCTTTAATTCATTCTGATTGTATTTGCCATGTCAGTAGGTTTTTCAGTGTATCATTTCCTAAAAATTAGTCTAAGTGGGTGGATCAAGTTTTAGCCAAATACCAGAGGCCTATGCGGGGCAGGCATAAACCATTTTTGGCAAAGCAATCTGGTCTGTTGGCCAGGAACCTCCAGGCTGACAGGTATTGAATGCCCCTAGAATGACTTCAGAAGTAAGCCAACTGTTAGTCAATCATTTTTTGTTCACACTGTGACTTTATCCTTGGTGAAGGTAGAATGCTGCTCAATATAAGACCATACTAGTCTGAGACACATTCAAGGATGTCCTTAATGTTACTCTCTTCATGTAGTCCAGAGAGGTAAATCTCGGGTAAGTTGTGTTCACATGCACTCTGACAGAATCATACTGGTACCTGTGATTCAGTGACAAGAGTGCATATATCTGGCTCCAGATAAGCAGCTGACCATTATATTTTCTTTGTCCAGTCTTGTGAGTGTGGCCTCTGTGTGTATTATATGGAATCCCCTATGACGATACTGGGCTAAACTGCTTGCTTGCCTTAAGGGCTTTGTCTTCGGGGGTCCACTGGGTGTAGGCTTATGAGTGGTGCTTGGTCTTGCTTTGGGTGCATGGTTTAGAGATCGCAGAGGACATACATTTCAATTTTCAGGCTTAGGAAATCTTTGATGATTGCATAGATTGCTTTTTAGTGCCTTAACATATCTGTGTGTGTGGACACTGTAATGGCTGTAGTGTATGTGTTCTTGGCACAACCTTGTTTGTATGCAAGATTTTTGTAGCAAGAAAATTGTGTATGTACATCTCTTACATACTGTAATTAAAAGGTTGTCTGTGAATAACACACAATTGCTACACGTGTTATAGATGACACCACAGTGATGTGGTTCATAAACTAGCATGGAGGAACCTGACCTTTCTGCAGACTAGTCATGGTAACCTTGGATATAGTGTTTCCACACAATCACTCCACAGACTCATTCTCATGATGATCTTTATTTCCTGTCATGTAAGCTGTATGATAGGAGATCAGGAAGCCCTTTTAGGACACCCGTGGGGGACATGGCTTCCTCTGTCATAACTGCCGACCCATTATTGGTTGCCAAACCTGTTCTTCCCTTATCTGTTTCAAAATCAGGCAGACTCATTTACATAGGCATCCCAATGTCAGCTGTTGCTTTGCATAAGGAATGACTCCCATTTCATAGGTTTATAGGTGTGTACTAGGCTAATGGCCCTGAAGCCTATACAAACCTAGCCAAGAATATTCCCAGGTATCATGCTGCTGGATGTTAGTTCCCTGTACCTCTATCAAGCAGGGCTGTAGAGGTGATCTGGGGTGAATTTCCTATTACTTATCCACTCACCATGATTTTTCTTGAGGAGGGTTAGTGAGGTGCTCTGCTTGCCATGAATGGGGAGTGTATTCCAGAGTATGAGGAGTCTCTGGGTTAAGAACAGCAACCTCTCCCTGCAGCAGGTTCTGTTTATTGTGGTGATGAGGTTAAGGTCCTTAGAGCATGTGGTATGGTGGAATTGAGATTTTTTCAGATTAAGCCAGTCTAACAACACTGGGTCAGACATGGCTTTGTAGGTGAAGCAGAGATCGCTTCTAAGTAGGCAATATGAGATTGAGTATAGCTAGAGTTTTTGAGCCTTTCTGTATAGGGCATGTGTTTCAGCCCTTAGGATCTTTTTATTGAGGAATTTTTGTGGCCTCTCCAGTAGTTGAAGGTGTCTGGTGAGGTACATACCGAATGGGGCATTGTACTCTATAATAGGCCATTTTCTTGGATGTCTATCCCTTCCTAAAGTATGCAATGAGGCTCATTGTTATTATGTCTTTTGGACATATGTCTGCTGTGTTGCCCTTCGAAGTAATGAGGTGTCATGGGTTTTACCAATTTCTAACTGTTTCAGGCTTTTTCCCTCATTTCTTTGAGAGGTATGAGAAATCAGCAGTATGTTTCAGACAGTCCTAATAACAACTGTAAGATAGGCAAAAAAGAAACTAACTGCTGTATGCCGTTCTATTGTCTAGACAATGCACCTCATCTTACTCACGGTTGGTTGCCTTGGCTAAATTCCACATAAGTGTCCCACAGAGTGCTACTGTAATAATAGTTTTCATAAAAGAAAAAAATAGCAGCGGTGTTGCATCTTTGGCAGCAGCACTCACAAGCCTCTCATCTCCTCCACACACTCCAAGTCTGCCATAATCCTTCCCCACCTCTCCTCCTGCAAATAGCAGCATGAATGCCAAGTGTGACAGTGGCACAGTGGTTACTAGAGAGACTGGTGGGCCTCTGTAGATTTGTTCATTCCAGTAATGTAAAAGCAAAGGAAATGGCTGGCAAGAAAGCAACAGGTGTGCATTTTATCATGCGGGGCTTGATGAGGTGTTTTTAATGATGACACTGGTGTGTCAATGTGCATTAATCAAACTATATCTACTTGCTTGCACAATTTTTCCCCTTTTTTTCACAGGTGGTTGTAGGGTAGATACTTTTGGCTACTTTCAGAGATTACCAACTTATTCAGGGTGACAGACTTTATCTAGATTGTGTTTTATGTTTGTTCTATTGAAGTATGTGTTACACAGAATTGCAGTAAAACATTTACGTGTTTGTAGTTTTGTAGACTTTGTAGGGGACAGTGGCACGTAATGAACTTAGGGTTATGACCTGTCATTGATTAAGCCGGACAGTCATTGTCTGGGCACTTGTGTCCTGCAGGAAAAATGACAGTCACTATTTGGGCACTTGTGTCCTGCGGGGTAAGTGACCAATGTCCTGAGATTTTAGGACTGCTAATGTTTACGAAGTTTATTGTAATAGTTGCAATTACTTTTGTTGTCAAATACTTCTAAATCACATTAAAACAACTCAAATTTTATACAAGCAGGCTTTCATTTTACCTGCAAAGTAGTCCTTTGCAGAAGAAGCAATGGTTTAGTTTGATGTGTGTAGCAAGTTTCTACTCGTAGCTGTTTTATACCACATTTTTATTATTAGGTTGCATTTGTATTTTATTTGAAAGTTATGTTAACAGGTGGGTGTCACTTTGTTGACAGCAGCTACCTGCAGTATACTTTATTTACTAAACATGATAATCCATCCTGTTCCCTTTTGCCTATATCAGAGTTGTAGTAACAGTAATCATTTTGTAGATCATATTCTTTACCAAGTGTCCCATATTAATTCTGTGAAGTACATGACTCAGAACTTCCCTTAGAAGTAATGTGCTAGTATGGGTTTAAAGAAAAACAAACTGCTGTACATAGGTTCATAGATGTGTACTAGGCTACTGGCCTGGAGCCTTTACAAGCCTAGCCCATAGGATTACCCTGGCATTGTGCCACCTGACCTTAGTTCCTAGTGCCTCTGTCAGGCAAAACCACTGGAGTGATCCCGGGGTTAATTTTCTATTTCCCATCCACTCGTCAAGATTTTTCTTGAAGTGGGCCAGTGAGGTGCTATGCTTGACATGTATGGGAAGTCTATTCCATAGCATGGGCAGTTTCTAGGTTATGAACCTGTCCCTCCAGCATGTTCTGTTGATTGTGGTAATGAGGTTGAGGTCTATGGAGCATATTGGTGCAGAGGGATTGGGATTTCTTTAGATGTGGCATTTCTAACACAGCTGGGTCAGACATGGCTTTGTAAGTCAAGCAGCAATTGCTCTAAGTAGGCAATATGCGACAGAATAGTTGGAGTTTTTTGAGTCTGTCTATACAGGACGCGTGTTTAAGGCCTAGAATTCTCTTTGTGACTTACTTTTCTGGCCTCTATAGTTGTTGCAGGTGTCTAGTGAGGTACATGCCAAATGGGGCATTGTACTCAATGATTGCCCTAATGAGGGAAGAGGAGAGAGAGATGATGACCTCTTTCTTCCTGAATGCAAAACCCTTAGTAATGAGATGTGCCACATAGAAGGACTTTCTGACCACAGTGGCAATGTGGTGGTCAAAAGAGAGGTTGCTGTCAACCTGTGTTCCCAGATCTCTTATAATGCCTTCTGTGCTCAGTGGACTACCATCAAAGTGGTAATTCAAGTGAACTTGGTTTTTCCCAAGGGGGATATTGACACATTTTTTGGCATTGAGCTTAAGGCCATGGTTCTGACACCAGTCATTGGTGTCATTGAGGCCTTTCTGTAGGATGTCAGCATCACTTGAGGAGTTAATAATAGCTCCCAACTTGCAATTGTCTGTGAACTTTGTCAGCCAGAGTCCCTTTGTGTTGGCCTGGACTTCAGAGAAGTAGATACCAAACAGGAGAGGACCCAGGACCAAACCCTGTGGGACTCCACTCATCAATGGTCGGCAGTCTGACTTGGAGTCAGCTACTTTCACACTGTGTGTTCTTCCTGTGAGCCGGTTTGCAACCCACCTAGTGATATAGGAGTTGATGCCTAGCTTAGTGAGTTTTCTATCATTCCTGAGTAGTGAATGATATCAAAGGCCTTGGCCAAATCAAGGTAGGCTGTATGAACCACCTTCCCTTCATCCACAGCTCTGGTGACTGACTCAAAGAAGTCACCCAAGTTGAGCAGGCATGATCTATCCTTCATAAAACCAAGCTGTGTAGGATCCAGACTTTGGAGATTCCCTATATCCTTGTTTATTAGGTCCATGATGATGTGTTCCATAGCTTGGCATATCAGACTCGTCAGGCTAATTGGGTGATAATTCCCGGGGTCTGTAGTCGCTCCTCCTTTGTGGAGAGGGATGACTGTAGAAGTGCGCCATTCGGTAGGGACAAAGCCTGAGGTGAGGCTGTGATTGAACAGGGCACACAGGTGAGGTGCCAGTTCACTCTGTAGTTCATGTAGAACACAGACAGGGATATTGTCAGGTCCCATAGAAGCTGTACTCTTGGCCTTAGACAGTGCTGTTTTAACCTGTGCAGCAGTAATATTGGGTGCCTGGCAATCTACTGGTATTGTGATTGATCCTTTGGGGGGGGGTAAAGTTAGCACTGAATCTGTCAGCCAGTATATTGGCAATATATGTTGGCTCGGTATAGGACGCACCATTGTGCAGTAGCTCAGAGCAAATCTGGGTATTGGAGTGGAGATTCTTTACATAACTATAGAAGGGCTTGTGGTTGTCTTTACTATCAAATCATGTTTTCATAACTAGCTTTAGAGGATTTGATGAGGGATATCAACCTTTTGTTGAGTTTGATAAGGGAGATTGGTGACAGTCTGTTTTGTTGACAATACAAAATGTATTGTTTAAAATGTTTGTAGAGTACACATTTATTAGGTTTTAATTAGGAGCATTTCTCCCAGAGGACCTATTTGCATATGTGGCATGTTACATTGCTCAATAGATTGAAATATGTGCATTTGTACCAGTGCCAAATGGTGCCATATTTGCACCATTGCAGAACTGCTCATAAATCTTTCTGCTAGGATGCGTATATTTTTCACTTACTCATATTGTGTGTTGAAGAAAATGAGTAACAATACTGTATTGCTTTTTAATGCAATTGTATTCCTTTGAATATGCTGTAATTTTTTTCTTCTTCTTTCGGGTTTTCCCAGTTAGGGATCGCCACAGAGAAACTTCGGTCTGCTAATGATTGGCAGTAGATTTTTCAGTGCCGAGGTGCTAGCCCGACGCCCAACCTTCAACTAAGGCACGTCCATTCACAGTAGTGAATTGTCAGTGATGTTTTTTTTCTGTATGCATGCTAGTAGTGACGAATGAACTCAAAACTATCGCTTTTCTGACTTGAGTTGCCAAGTGAGCCCTAATTTAATCATCACTGTACTTTTATTTCTTTGTTTGTGATGATTTGTTAATTAAGTGCATTTCCAGTGCAAATGGGTTTATGTAGTGGCCATAGGAATTTCTTTCTCTTTAGTAATCATTTATTAGTATTGATCAATTTTGGATAACCAAAATTGTGATACTTACTTTGGAAGCTGCTATTCAGCTTTGAAAATAAATGCAGTCTAAGGTACTGTTTTGCCTGTCTGGTCATTTTTTAACAGTAGTAGGCTAGCGGTTATGGAATGCTGACTGCATTCTTTGGTATGACAAGTAGCTAATTTACCTTGTGTTATTTTTCTTTGCTGTTCTCCACTTTCACAGTGATGGATACTGAGGAGTATTAACAACATTGTAGTAATCATGGACAGCCATACAACTGAAGAAATTACAATTTTGGGGGGTAGCTCATTTGGTGTATTTTGTTTGAATTGTTTTGCAGTATAAGACACTTGTCGGAATTCTGCACGATGTGAAGTTTTTCATACAGTGTACGATGATAACAATATTCTGGTGCTAAACTTATCTTTTCCATGCATTTTTGGTACAGTGTGTAACATTTGCTAGGTAGATGCAGTACGTGGAGTTTTCAAACATGTTAAGTCACAGGGACATAAAACACAAAAAATTTGAATTAATAATAGTTGGTTGTACTCATATTTTATATTGTTGGGCATTGAAGGACACAGGCCTTGGAATAATTGCACATAATAAATTCAAATAATAACAATCCCAAGGTGTCATGACATTTTCTGAAGTGCTATTATTCCATTTAGTATTTCTGAGGTTTTGCTGCCATATTCTGTACTATTTGATGTAAGGGTAGCTGAATATATTGTGTACATGAAGTTCTGATATTGGTCCCAATCTTGTAGAACATTTTAATGTACCATTCGCACTTTGCAGTAGTTAATCGATTTTGTATGTTGATGGTTTCTTGTGATACATTCACAGTGAGCAGAGGATTGCTAATGGTATGACAAGTTATAAGAAAGAAGAACTAGTTTCTATTAGTACACTGTTGAACTCTGCGGCAATATAAATGAAAGTGTTTATTTCTGTTTTCAACAAAGTGCTGCACAATGGTGTTTTCGGCTTATTTATATGTGTATCTATGTATGTATATTATGTATAAACTCTTTTATTTTCACAACAGATAGGTGAGGGGGAGGAACTAAAACCATACACATTCAGACTGATCCTGAAAAATAAATAAAACTAATCAGCCCACCACATTTATTGAAGCTGAGCCGACAGTTTAGATGCAGCTGTCTGTGTGGGGGATGCCACAGTTGATAAAAATGTATAGCTGCAGAAAAAATTCCAAACAAGTTTGGCCTTGTCATTTATAATGACCATGGGAATGACAACTACTATGGGTGTACATTTTTATTTTTTTATCTGCATTTGCTGGCAAAGTCCAGCTGGGCAAAAGCCCTTTTCAGAGGCCACCCAGGGAGAAAAGCAGCACATTGCATGCATATGTACATACATGCATTTGTATGAACTAGCCCCAATAATGTGCTATATAACAGTCAGGATTGCATAAACTGAACAGGTGGTCACCAAGTCACATTAGCTCAGGCACCTTTACGGTGTATGGAACATGACAGACGTCAACACAACGTTGGAGCATGACAGACGTCAACACAACATGTTAGTGCTATTTTACAATATCTATGCACTTCACTAAAATGTTTGCCCCCAGCAAATGAGGCTTATGCATGTTTTAGATAAAAGGTTGAAATTAACTTGAGACTTGCAAGCAAGACATTAACAAGTGTGAATTTTGTTGCACTTCTGTGATCTGGCTGCACACAAGGGGACATTATTGGGGTTGCGGTAAGTGCAGGAGGGTTTTATTGGTTGGTATGATTTCATTGTGATTGTACATCATAGATGGGATAACATTTTAGATGAAAAGGGGTCTTAGTAAATGGCTGTTGAAGGACCATTTTCTTGCTAGGTACATCTGCGAAAAAATTGTAAATTAGAGTTAAAATATTTATGGTATCTGTTGGGACAGAGTTCCACAGTTTAGCAATATACACATTGTATAGTTAGTCACCATTATGAATTCTATTATTTCAGTAAGTTTCAGGTCATAGTTTAGCAAGAGCATCTCTCTGAGGGATGGGTATCACTTTAACAAATGGCTCGATTTAGAGCATGTGTCTTTGGGTATAGTGAATGTTGTGGGCAGTCTTAACATGAATGTAGGCTTGGAGATTAGCTAGCTGTGAGGAGCCACAGTGATGTTTAGTTAAATGTTACTTCTAAACTGTTCAGTTTTATTTGGATTGTCCCAGTACAGCTTGCTGAGAAGTGTTGGTTAGCGAAAACGGATGAGGCATATAGCAGACTTGAGGGACTAGGTCAGAGCTATAGTCTTGTGTGCCTCTTCTGATATTCCTGGATTATACTTGATCACTTTTGAACTGCATGTTAGAAGTATGATAGGATCTTAATCTGTAGTGAGTTGTTGTTCTCGCTCTGTTTTATATTAGTTCACTTCCAGTATTAATGACCATTTAACATTTTTTTGTAAGTTGGAATAGTTTGATTGCTGGGTTGGAGGGTGAGTAAAATTACTTTACTTTGACTTGGATTGTTTCAGCCATATTTCAGTTTTTGTAAAGGAATGCTATAGGTTGTCTTGGAGGTGTTTGATTGAAGGGATATAGGTAAACTCACTAAACTAGGTATAAATCCCTATGTCACAAGATGGGTTGCCAACTGGCTCACTGACAGAACCCACACTGTGAAAGTAGCAGACTCCAAATCCAACTTCAGACCAGTGACAAGTGGAGTAGCACAGGGTTCAGTCCTGGGTACCCTCCTGTTTGGTATCTACTTCTTTGAAGTACAGGCTAACACAGAAGGTCTTTGGCCAATGAAGTTCGCAGATTACTGTAAACTAGGAGCCATAATCAAAACTCCAAAAGATGTGGAAATCCTACAAAAGGGCCTTGCTGAGACAGATGCCTGGTGTCAAAGCCATGGCCTCAAGCTCAATAACAAAAAGTGCATTGTCATCCCTTTTGGTAAAAACTTTGTACCCATGAACTACCACATAGGCGGTAGTCTACTTAATACCGAAAGTGTGATAAGAGACCTTGGGACACAGGTGGACAGTAGTCTCTCCTTTGATAATCACATTGCCACAGCAGTCAGGAAATCCTTCTATGTGGCACACCTCATCACAAAAGGTTTCTCATCCAGGAAAAAAGAGGTCATTGTTCCCTTCTACTCATCACTCATTAGACCCATTATAGAGTACAACGCCCCTTTTGGTATGTACCTCACAAGACAGCTACAACAACTGGAAAGGCCACAGAAATACCTCACAAAGAGGATTACCGGCCTCAAACAGATGCCCTACGCAGACCTGTTCAAAAAACTGCAGCTTTACTCCATCGCATATTGCCTACTCAGAGGTGATCTCTGCCTAACACACAAAGCTATGTCAAACCCAGAGCTTTTGGACATGCTCCACTTAAAGAAATCCCAATCCCTTCGAGCTACATGCGCTAGAGACCTAAACCTTGTCACCACAATAAACAGAACATGCTGGAGGGATAGATTCCTGTCTCAGAGACTTCCCATACTCAGGAACAAACTACCTATCTATATCAAACAAAGCTCCTCATTAGCACTCTTCAAGAAAAATCTTGATGATTGGATGGGAGATAGGAAATTCACCCCGGGGATCACTTCTGTGGCTCTGCTCGACAGTGGCACAGGAAAATAATTTTCTTGGGTGGCGAAAGCCAGGGTACCTTTTGGCTAGGCTTATATAGGGCCAATAGCCTAGTACCTACCTATGAACCTATGAACCTATGGATATCACATTTTAATGTCATAGGTTCATAGGTAGGTAGTTGGGGAACCTAGCTTATTTTCCATTAGGTAGTTAATTAGCAGTAGATAATTGTATTTTTAAGTACTTTAGGTAGTGGGGACAGAATGGTTGTAGGCCTGTAGCTTACTAGGTCAAGCGGTTTGTCCCCTTTAATGTAAGATAATAATGTCAAAATGTGTCCAGAGTATGCAGAGTACACACAACTCATTACCATATGCCACTTAATTTTATACACCTGAAAACTGTCCCTCTTTGTAAACATTAGTCAGCACTACTCGCCTACAAGGGAACTGCACTTGGAGAAATAAATCTCTCCTAACTTCGATTGAATCTAAAACCATAGCTGATGCCTCACTCACGACAGTCGACTGTGGAACAATGTACCGATTGAACTACAATAAGTAGAAAAACTGACATTCTTTGAAGTCAGAGTCAAGCAAAACCTGTCCAACTCGTACCACCTTGTCACTCTCACTGTATATCCAACTTTTATATAGCCAATCTGATTTCTGGCCCTGTTTTGTGTGTATGTGTGTGTGTGTGTGTATATATATATATATATATATATATATATATATATATATATATATATATATATATACATGTGTGTGTGTATATATATATATATATATATATATATATATATATATATACACATATACATACATACAGTACAGGTGTCTACTATCCTGTCACCTGATTTTTCCACTGTTGTGTGTCAGTGGTTTGTGGAGGCCTGGAAGGTCTCTGGTAATTTGGTAAGTTAATAGTGAGTACCTCCACATATGTGGGTTTGTGTCATGTTCTTATTTAGTGTGGGAATTGATATATGTGTGCTGTCAACGTATTTTGAATTTCATTTGTGAATGATTTGTGCTTCTAGTATAATAGTGTAATTGCATCTCTCACAGAAAGTATTTTTGGGTTTCATAACTAAGTGGTTGTCATTATATGTGACACAATTGATGCATTGCCTCAGGATGCCCATGTCCATCAGGCTGGCCAGAGAGATGATGATGGGAAAGTGCTCTTCCATGATAGCAACTTCATACTCTTAAGGTTTTAGTAGAGTTTAGGAATCGGTTAATTTAACACAGCTGTACTTGTAGCTCAGACTGTAAGAAAGAGCTATACTTCTGCAGGCTATGGTTGAGCAATAAGGGAATGCTTCCCAGTGCACAACTGAGTTGCTCCTTTGGTCAGCGGAAAAGTTTGGAAGGCTTTCACTGTCAGTTTAGGGAAGAACTAATCTTCAAGGTGTTTGTCTATACATGGCACTGCCAGCCATTGCTGCTCAAAGTGCAGCTTAATGCAAGAGCGTGTTTTAAAAATGAGCAGAGAGGAACAAGTTTAAAGGTTGATAACAGTCAGGGAAGCACACAGTAAGTTTTCCACCAGCAATACCCAACTCAGATTGGTTAATTTTGTACACCAAATGCCACCAGAGTGTAGAAAAGTATCTTATTAATGTAGAGTTTTGAGCCAGGGTCACCTGATGTCCCTATTATCTTGGGACTGTCCTGAGATCAGCTGCCCAATCCAGAGTCCCACACTGCAATTTGAAAGACCGGACAAATAGGTTGCACTTTGACTTTTGTTGACTCATAGACCAGGATACGGGCCAATTAAAAATGGCAAAGTGGAGCCACTTCTGTGCAATGCTGAACTGCCTGCTGTAACACACACATGTTCCTTTGTTTGGTTTTCACTTAGCATGAATTACCTTTTTTATGGTTATTTTTTGGTCTTCACTTACCATGAAGGACCTTTTTTGTCCCCTACTGTCCACTTCAAAGTCTGGCAACTGTGTTTGGAGCACAAGTGTAGGAAGACCACACAAACTTGCTGCAACAGCCCTACAACCTACAGATGCAATGTAAGAGTGCAGCAGATTGCAATTTTTGCTGCACTTATTTCTGGGGCCACTGTCTTATCTGTGTTTAGTTTCATCCCATGTGCGTTCAGATTTGCATTCCATTCTCCTATCCTTTGTTGAAGTTCTAGCTCAGAGTCGGCCTGTACTGCCACATCGTATGCATACAGCAGTTTTGGTGATCTGTCCCCTCCAACTTGTTTGCTAATGTAGTCCATCACCAGTATGAACAGCAGTAGGCTCAAAGCTGAACTCTGGTGTACATCCACTCCCACTGAGAACCCCTCTGTGAGGCCGAACTCTGTTCCTACTTGAGTAATTGGGTCCTTGTACATAGTCTGCACTAATTCTACCAATGTTTGTGGGACTTCAAACCACCACAGTACTGCCCAGATCAGCTTTTTTGGAACATTGTCATATGCTTCCTCCAAGTCTAGGAATGCCCAGTTGGACTCTGTCCTCATCTGTATCTTCTTCTCAAGTACCTGTCTCAATCCAGACATTGGGTCAATTGTGCTGCATCCTGATCTGAATCCCAACTGCTCATCTTACATTCTACTACTGTGCGTATCCATGTATCAATCATCCTCTCCAGAACCTTCATGCAACATGCTAGGAGTTAGATGCCTCTGTACTGCACACAGTTGTGGATGTCCCCTTTGTTATTTTACAGTGGCACAATTATGCTTACTCTTCAGTCATCTGGGGTATGCCATTCTCTCCAAACTGCTATTAGTACCCTCAAGAGCCATTTCTCCCCATCTCACCCATCATCTTTATCATATCTGTTGTGACCTCATCTGAGCCTGCTGCTTTCCCTGACTTCATCTTCCTTAGTGTTGTTCTTACTTCTTCTATGGTGGGCTCCTCCTCTTCTGTCATCGTAGACTGTTTCTGGGGCAGTTCAGCCTCTGTGGGGTTTTCTTCATTCAGAATTTGCTGGAAATATTCTATCTGCCTTTGATGTCCAGGTTGTTGCTGGCATCCCTTATGATGGGTGTTTGACTATCTTCTTTATCGGCTTGCAACCTGATATAGTTTCTTTCTGCCCCTTACTGAGTCACTTTCCAGACATTGGTAGAATGCCTAACATACCCTATTCTTTGCTATTGCAACTTCTTTCTTATCTTCTTTGTTAGCCAGCCAGTAATCCTTCCTAGCCTGGCCAGTTTTTTCTGTCTCCCACTTCTTCCTGCATTCCTTCTTTCTTTTGATGACTTCCTGGACTTCTGCATTCCACCATCACCTTTCATTGTGTACTTTATTTCCATACCTGGCTTGGCATCATATCTTTTCTGTAGTCCTAACACATGCTGTTTTTAGGCGGTCCCATTCTTCAAATACACCTATTTCTTGCTCTTCTTGGGGTGGCTAGAAACCTACATAATTCCTTGAAGTGTTGTACTTTCTCTCCGGACAACCTCCAGGCCTTCAGCCTGGTATCTGATCTTAGAAGACCTCCATGAAGAATTTGTTAAATAGGGTGGAAATATTAATTGCAGTATCTGTTAGGGTTGGAGGGGGAGGTTCTGATTTTCCATGGTGGAAAATATTGTTAATTGCTGACAAAATTTCTTTGGGATTATTTTCATATCTAGAATGGAAATTGTGGAAGTAACTAGTTTTGTCAGTTTTGACACATTTCTTTGCTTTGTTATACTTCAAGGCAAACCTGCCTGTCTGTAGGTGCCCCAGTTTTGTGCCAAAGGGACCAGGCGTTATCTGTGGATTTTAGCAGAGCTGTACTGTGTCTTTGCTCATCCAAGGTTCATGATTAGATATGGTTCTGATGGTTTTAGAGGGAGCACAGTACTTTGATGTGTAGGAAGGCAAAGTTGAAGTATTGTAATGATTTATCTACTTTTAGGCATTTCTGAAGAGACCATTTGCAGCTTTTGAACGTATTAATAAAGCTTGTTGTATTGATGTTTTTATTTTTATTTTGCTTTGTATTGTTTGTTAGTTAAGTGTGCTTTACCTGGAATATACGATGTCTAATTGCAAATGTGGGTAGGTGGTCACTCAGACTGTCATGGAGACAGCCTGATTGGCTTATAAGGGTTGGTCTATTGGTGAGAATCCAATCAAGCACTGAGTGTCTGTTGATGTGTCAATTCTAGTAGGATACTGGATGAGCTGGGTGAATCCATGGAAGTTGATAAAGTTGGTGGGAGAATTGGAGTTACAGGCTAGCCAATCACTGTTAAAGTCCCCCAAGATGAGGGTTTTAAGTTGGAGGACATCAGATGCCCAGTATAGTAGGGTCTCTAGTGTAGTTATGCTACAGCAAAATGGTATGTAGCAACCGATTATGGCTATACCTTTTTAGAATTGATTTTTACTTTTGCAAGCAAAATTTCTGCATTGGCTACTGGTGGTGTGCTTGTATTCAGGTTATCCACATTTAATTGATTTTTAAACATCAACGGCTACACCACCTTCCTGTTCAGTTGTCCGATCTTTACATTGGATATTATAGCCTGGCTCAATAATGTCATTGTTGGAGATATCAGGTTTTAGAAACGTTTCAGTTAGTAATAAGAGGTCAGGGTAGTATAGGGACACAATAGCATGTAGATCATGGACTTTTTGGGTAATGCTTCAGATGTTCATATGAAGTATCACTAGGTCGTTAGCCTGTCTAGGAATATTGAGTATATTAGGATAGTGGTTGCTATTATATATGTGGGAGTTTTTCATTTGGGCCGGGGTTAATGTGAATGTCTCCACTGAGTGATAATGTAGCTGCGATATTAGCTTCAGTTTTGATGAGGTTACTTATGTACTTGTCGTATTTGCAGGATAGTTTGTTGGTATGATGAGAGGGAAGGACTGGTTTGAGGGCGTGGAGAAAGATATGCGTTTGTAGGTTACTTGTGGTACTGGTGGGGGAGAGAGGTGTAGTTAGTGTAGACTAAGTGGTAGAGGTGGCATGGTGAGGTAATTTTTGGAATAGAATGTTGTAGTAGGAGATAGTATGTGCGAGCAATAGTACTGTTAGTAGTATTGACTGTGTGTAAGCACATGGGGGGCATTTTAAGAAGGGTGTAGGTGTAGTAGATAAATGATCTAGATGTGCTTAAAGAGATCTGGGTTTGGTTAATAAAACTGTTAGTGAAGGTGTTATGGTACAATAACCATGTGTAGTGTTCATCCGGGAACAGAGTGAGGGTAGCTTTACTGTTAAGTTTAGCTCCCCTCAAAGACCCAATGTTGTAAAATCCTGAAGGAAATATACTTGTGTAAGGTTAAAGTCACAGTAACTGCAAATTTTTAGATTTTAGGTAGAGTTCAAAGCAGTTTACTTTACATTTGGAGTGAATGGTTACAGGATCTCCTCCTTTTGTGCCAGTATGGATCCTACCCCTGGAATGTACTTCATCATGTAGTGTGTTGCGAATGTATATTTCCATGTGAAAACCTCGAATATGTTGTGCAGACAGTTCTTGCACGTATGCAACTAATGTAGCTGCTATCGAAGTGTACTGTGCTGTTATTATGCCTTGCAGTAGCTTGTTATATTAACAATAAAACCCATTACAGAAGGCCAGCCATTTACATAGTTTGGTCAGACCATTTGATAGTCCATCTTTCTCTTTCCTGAATGAAATAAAAGCTGTTAAGCTATTCCTCTGTAATATCCGACTTATCTGTGCTTACTCAGCATACATGAGAAAGTTTGCTCATCATTCTGGTACTTTGGTATAAAAGACTGGTAGTTTTATAGGTTGGTTCAAGGTGGCTGATAATACATGAAGCATGAAAGATGGGTTTGTCTTCAGTGATGCTCTTTCATTTTGAAGTACAGAGTAAGGTGGTGTACACAAGAGGTTGTAAATTGGAAGGCCTTCTGTCATGGATAGCATCAACTCGAAAAAATGTGCCCATATAATATCATTTAATTTCATTGTATGTACTGGTTCAGAAGCAAGTAAAGTTAGCTTTGCCAATATTGAAATTCCAGGGGAAGAATGACTCCTTGGTGGTGGTTAACTGTAGTGCTCCTTTGGGAAGGTCTTAATAGGAAGTGTTGTTGCTCCATGGTAAAGATTTTGCACAAGTAGAAATGTAATTTTTATTTACTGAGTAATCTATATTTTGGTTGGGGTATGTGAGATTAGAAAGACGTAAAACAACAACTGAAAGCACTTGAAAGTACCCACAACCACCGAACAAGTGCTGCGAGCCAAAGGAAACTGCAAACCACGAGTCACTTCAAATCTTTTAATAACCAGCTCCACGGACCATCCACATTAACGCAATTACACAGAATAAATACCCAGCGTTTTCATCCAAACACTTGGACTTCATCAGACAATGTGTTTCCATTTAATTAATCTATTTATATTAAATAATCAACCCTCCAACCAATGTAAATCCCCCAAAGACATTCAAAATAAGCCTATGAACCAACAAGCCTCATTACTATTAACATTGAATTAAAACCTAACTATAAAGTGCGTATACATAACATTTAAAATGTCTTAATATGTTAAAAACCTGTGAAACATGTAAATATATATAAATACAATACATAAATACATAAATAAATTTAATTACCAAAATTCATACGAACATTGAGATAAAGTGCTTGTGCTTACTAGCATGTTTAAACATAATGCAACATCTCCCTCTACTGTCGTGATTCAATATTGCACATCACATTCCATAAACACAATAACACCACTTCCTTTGTACATAAATAAAATTAAAAACTAACTAGTCTGAACGTACTTTGCTTAAATATGATTATATAAATAAATAAATAACATATGTCATACATCTAATCCTATCACTTACTATTCTGTTTAAAAACTACTAAATTTTGTTAGCCCTTATTTTTAATAAGGATGATATACTCAAATAATCATTTATCCCTGGTTTTTTACTAGTCTCCAGGTACACCTGCCACCACAATTCCTTACTCTCCAAAATCTCTTCCCAAATACCACCTCTACTATCCTTTTCCACCTGTTGTAACACGAAGAAATAAAATTTACATCCTCTACATTCTTTACTGTGCTTAAATAAAGCACTAGTCTCTTTCCCTTTTTGCATATCATATACGTGTTCATAAATTCTTTTCTTTAATTCTCGTTCTGTTTTTCCCACGTAATATGAAGGACACTTATCACACGTTGCCAAATAAACCACCCCTTTTGTATCACAACTATATTTGCCTTTACTCTTGATTAAGATATTTCTACTGTTTAAAAATATCTCACTCTTATTACTAATGTATGAACATTGATTGCACCGGCCACATTTATACGTTCCTACTTTCTTTCCCTTCACATCATTCTTCCTATAATCCATATCCTTTTTATTTTCTAACATATTTTTTATACTTCTTGAATTTCTAAAAATAATCTTCGGTTTGAAGCAATTGATTCCTTCTATATCCGTTAAAGCAGCAAATTTATCCCATTCTTTACTTAGAATGTTTCTTATTCCCATATTGTAACTGTTATACTCAATTATGAGGTTTTTATGGTACTGATTTTCCTCAGTCACCCTATCCTTACTTTCTTCTCTTATTGTTTTAAACTCCATTCTACCCATAATTGGTTTAAATCTGTCTGCCCTACCTATTTCCACTTCCCTTCTAATGTCATTTACGAATTTCTCTGGATATCCCCTTTCTATGAACATATTCTGCAATGTGTTACATTCAACCAAAAAGTCTTCATCCAGGGTAGTCATCCTTGATCCCCTAACAAACTGCCCTTTAACTATATTACGCTTGCAGTGTAGGGGATGCGCACTTTCATAATGCAAATAGGAATTAACATAAGTTTTTTTCCTATATACCCTGGATGAGAAAGACTTCAACATGTTATTTTTCACCAATTCAATGTCCAAATATTGTAGGACCTCATGATTCATATTGTATGTAAATTTAAGGAAGTTAGTAGTTTTTCCAATATATTCTAGAAATTCATAAAATCTTTCTTGCCCCCCTATCCAAAAAATAACTATATCGTCTAGGAATCTTTTATACAAGATCCATTCCTTCTTGAACTCTGATTTTAATATGTATTTTTCTTCCCATTTGGACAAAACGATGTTAGCAAATGTTGGTGCACACGCTGCACCCATGGACACCCCCGTCCTCTGTTGAAAATATTCTCCATCAAATAACAAAAAATTATATTTTAGGACGGTGTCCATGAGTGCCACTGATAAAATCTTATCTTCTTGTGTCATAGTTTTGTCCAAAAATACACATTCCTCAAACCACTTCATTCCACTAATATGTGGTATGCAGGAAAAAAGATCCACTATATCTATAGTTATGAATATTAGGTCGGTGCTGTAACAATCAGGTGTTAATTGTTTTAAAAAATCCCATGAGTCCTTCAGTATCACTCTATTACTTGTCCAAATATGCTTAGTTGTGATATCTATGTATTTTGCTAGGGGTTCTGTTTTTGACCCTCCTGCAGTAACTATGGGTCTTAGGGGTGGGTCCATCACATTTTTGTGGACTTTCGGGATTCCGAACATAGTGGCCATCCTTGGTTTTGTAACTGTTAGAAACTTGTGTAATTCAGGTTTCAACACTTTTTCTAGCACAAAATCATTCAGCATGTTGTCTATTCGAAAATATGCCACGTTTACCTCATTTCTGGAGACTACTGAATATTTAGTTTCATCTCTTAATATTGTGTTCATCTTTCCCTCATAAATTATATTGTCCATGATGACGACACCCCCCCCCTTATCAGGTTTCATCACTCTGATCGTGTCCTCATTAATTAATTCTATTAATGCTTCTTTTTCATCTTTATTTAAGTTGTTATCGTACATTTTCCCATTATTATTTTTATGTTCAGATCTAATCCCTTCTTCCAAAATTCTTTCAAAGTTTCGTAACTGAGGTAACAAGGGTGGATTAAAGGTAGATTTCTTTTTCAATTTGGTAACTCTATTGTCACTACTATAACCATTGTTGCTTGCCAAGACACTCAAATTTATTCTTCGCATAAACAACTTGGTATCCAGAATTGTGGTGGCGGTGTCACCCTTTGAACTAGGAATAAATTTAAAACCTTTACTAAGTAGTTTGAAATGGTTAACCTTAACCTCAAAGTTACCATAATTGTAAATTGAAAAATCCTTATATATGTGAATAACCTTATTTACAACATTAATATCATATACTTCATTTCTATCAAAATTCAAACTATTTGAAGAAAGGGTGTTAATCAATACCTCCCCCTCCCCCTTCTCCCCCCCCCCCTCCTGTAAAAATTTATGGATCCTACCCCTGGAATGTACTTCATCATGTAGTGTGTTGCGAATGTATATTTCCATGTGAAAACCTCGAATATGTTGTGCAGACAGTTCTTGCACGTATGCAACTAATGTAGCTGCTATCGAAGTGTACTGTGCTGTTATTATGCCTTGCAGTAGCTTGTTATATTAACAATAAAACCCATTACAGAAGGCCAGCCATTTACATAGTTTGGTCAGACCATTTGATAGTCCATCTTTCTCTTTCCTGAATGAAATAAAAGCTGTTAAGCTATTCCTCTGTAATATCCGACTTATCTGTGCTTACTCAGCATACATGAGAAAGTTTGCTCATCATTCTGGTACTTTGGTATAAAAGACTGGTAGTTTTATAGGTTGGTTCAAGGTGGCTGATAATACATGAAGCATGAAAGATGGGTTTGTCTTCAGTGATGCTCTTTCATTTTGAAGTACAGAGTAAGGTGGTGTACACAAGAGGTTGTAAATTGGAAGGCCTTCTGTCATGGATAGCATCAACTCGAAAAAATGTGCCCATATAATATCATTTAATTTCATTGTATGTACTGGTTCAGAAGCAAGTAAAGTTAGCTTTGCCAATATTGAAATTCCAGGGGAAGAATGACTCCTTGGTGGTGGTTAACTGTAGTGCTCCTTTGGGAAGGTCTTAATAGGAAGTGTTGTTGCTCCATGGTAAAGATTTTGCACAAGTAGAAATGTAATTTTTATTTACTGAGTAATCTATATTTTGGTTGGGGTATGTGAGATTAGAAAGACGTGACAACCTTACTTCCATTTCTCCTGACTGTCACATGTGTATGCCTTAGAATGGAGTTTCCGATGGTGAATCATGGTTGGTTGAACCTTAAGCCTTATTGGTTGTGAGATGCAGGTGTGTGGACTGAGTGATGTGTGGGGTGGAGGGGTGTTGTGGTCTCATTTGTTTTTTTTCCAGAGGTTTGTTGTGTTGGGATTTGGTTTCTCTGAGGAACCCCGGTAAAGGTGGGTGGAGTTAGAGTTGTAGTGATTGTGTTGTCAACCTTCTCAGTGCCACCACTGTTGTCATGAGATCAGATAGCACGGACTACAGGTTCTTAATATAAATGCATCTCTCACAAATTGAGTTCCTAGGTGGTAGTATAGGATTGTCTGTCTACATGAGGCAATTGCTCCACAGTCTCAAAATGCCCATATGAACCAGACTGTGCAGGAGAGACCTTAGGAAAATTTCTACCCATATTTCTCAGACTCAGTGGCCAGAGCGAGCTAAAGGGATAATGGGTGTAAGGTCAGAGAAGTACTAGTCAGTTCTCACACAACTGCTAAGGGCAAATATTTAGCTGGAATATCTTTTTAGTAACAGAAATGTAGCAAATCCTGCCATCTCCTGCTCTCAGTAGCTATGGGCATGCACCTCATGTGAATCCCAAGTGCTTAAACCACAACTCTGAAGGTTTAAATGGCAGTTGCATTTTAAACAGGCTACTAGAAAGGAGTAATAAAGGACAAAGAATATATGTAATTGTACTGGTGTGGGAATTGAAGTGTTAATCCTACCATGTTTGACAAACTTGTCTTTACAGTTGCAAATATGGCCTTCTTGCAGCAGTAGTAATGGATACTTGTTTTTTAGTCTCATAAGTTCTCTCCAGCATCCATTTGTCTCTTGAATGATCACTTTTTTCTTGTCATAGTTGACAGGACCTTCATACTTAATGGGGGGGAGACATGGTGCAGGCAGCCAAGCTGCAACGTGAGTCATGGCCATGCTACACAACTACTGGAATGAGGCTTGGTGGCCATGGTTCTTCAGGTGTTGCAGTACTTACATACTGTCTTGCAGATGTCTTTGCAGATGATGAAATTAACATGAAGCATATACAGTCTTGCAGATTACTGTGCAAAGTTCTATTCGCAATCTCTACCTGGATTTCTTGTCAGCTTTGTTAGCGCATTTAGGACAGTGACTGCGCATGTCACATTAGAAACATACTTGAATCGTTTATGTATTGAGGAGCAGTATACCTGCAGTGGTGTGCTGGTACTCAATCTTGGATGTGCTCGCTTGAAGCAGTTTCAAAGTTTTTGAGTGTCATTGCATGTGTGAAGGTTATATAAAAAGTAAATTCCATCAACATAAGTGATTAGCTGCTACCCTGTCTAATGAACATATGTCAACTCGAGTGCTTGATGCTTATTATGGCAGCCAGCAGCAGATGGGGATGTAGACATGTAGGAAAATGCGGGAGGTTAAACAATTTTATTTC